>NC_068576.1:25819981-26123011 GCF_025698545.1 Gossypium raimondii | reverse complement strand
ACATCAAAATCTATTGAAAAATTTGTTGGATAATGTGATAGGTCTCTGGCGAGCTTCCAAACTGGTCGAGCTTCCAATAATCTATAAAACATAGAAAAGAAAAAATGACATAAGCATATAATGCTTAGTAAGTTCGTCATTCATGAACAAAGCTTACCATTTCACAGCTTAATCATAAAATAGACATGATAAATCCAATACAAGCTTGGTACAAGCCTAAGCATCACCAACAACAGAAGTTAGTGCTTAATAACATAACTTAGCAAAATTCATCACATGGTAAGGTAAATTTCATAATCATAATACATATGAATTCATACTTTCCATAACATGGCTAAACATACTTTGATCATCAATACTTCATACCTTTCCATAATTTCATAGTGTAATCAATCGGAACCCTTACTGGTTCATCCCTTTTCATGCCTGTTGAACCACTTAGAATATAATATCAGATACACAAGAAGCTCACACAAAGTGTGCTAACGTATGGTCGAAACCATTCATTTCATTTTCCTTTACGTAAACCCTCATATGAGCCATAAATGGGCCTACTCACACAAGCTGGTGGTCGAAACATAGCTACCCAATGTTGTTCACACAAGCTGACGAGTGTCCGTAACAAATGTCGGAACTCAGCCATCAGTAGGATGCTCAGGATTAGCACCTAAAACATGGTAACCCTAATGGCATGTCATTTGTATCCTATATATTCCTAAGGTTCCAATGGGACTCGATAGTCAACGTACCATCATTGGGTTTTCCGTCGAGGCATAATATGATAAATAACATAATAGCATTTAAATAAAATACATTAAAATGCTATTTAAACTTACGAACTTGCCTCAATCACAAAAACGATGAAATAAGATCGATTAGTCTGACACTTTATCTTTCCCTTGATCTAAGTCCGTACGAGGCTTAAATTGATCTAAATAAAAAAAAATTCAATTCATTCAATATTCATTCTATTCAATTCATTCCAAAAATCATATTTTTACAAAATTACACTTTTGCCCCTAATATTTTAACTTTTTTACAATTTAGTCCTTAAGCTCGTAAATTGAAATTCATGCAATTTCATCACTAACCCAAGCTAGACGAGTTCCACATAGGTCCATATCAACTCATATAATTCATTATTTCACAATTTTCACCATGTATTTTACACATTTTACAAATAAATCCCTACTTGACATTTTCAACAAAATTCACTTTACAAAAGTTGTTTATCTATCAACAAAGATTCATTTTCTTCCATCAAACATCAAAACCACATGAATACATTCATGTAAAAACCCTAACCTTTAAAAAATTTAGCAAATTAGTCCCTAGGCTAGCTAGATTAAGCTACAACGACTTCAAAAACATAAAAATCATTAAAAAGGGCTTGAAAACCTACCTTGCATGAATAATTTACCCTATCTGAATGCTCACCCCTTCTTAACAATGAAATTTTAGTGATTTTAGGGTTATGAATGAAGAAGATGATATCATTTTACTTTTAATTTACTTAACATTTAACTTTATTGTCCATTTACCAAAATAACCTTTAAAATCTATTAATATTTCATTAAAACCTATCCATCACATTCCACTATCAACATGAATGTTCTAATTACCATATAAGAACTCTTACAATTAAGTTCTATAGCCATTGGTACCTTTAACTTATAGAACTCTAATTTTGCATCTTTTATGATTTAATCTTTTCACCAAATTAAACATGCAAACGATAAAATTTCTTAACGAAATTTTTATATGACCTTTTAATATGTCATAGACACTAAAATAATAATAAAATAAATATTTTCACATCAAATTTGTGGTCCTAAAATCATTGTTCTAATTTTATTGAAAATGAGCTGTTACACAACTTTTGAGAGATTGTTATTCTGCACAAAAATATAGAGTGTTTATTCTCAACTTTTAAATATATTTCTCCAGAATAACAATTTTACTGGTTTCAATTAAAGAAGAGAGAATTTTTGTTTTCACCCCAAAAGGAGAGAACTTTTTCTAGTTCAGTGTTCCAATTCAATTAGTTCAAGCCCACACTCGAAGCAGTTCGTGGCACGAGAATAGTAGAGAAGATCATTTGTTGAAAGCCAAACCACAACAAGGTTCCACTTATCTGAAAACAAGGGGTACAAATTTGGTTAATGTTTATTGCTATAAATATTACAAACCGAGTCAGTTTTCAAAATTTAAATTTTTCTTTGTCCAGTAAAACCGTTTCAAACCGAATTTTTTCCAACACTCTATGCCTGTGATATATTTTTAGGAACTTTGTATCGGTGGTGGATACCATACCGATGGCTAGAATCTATCGCCAGCTTGTGTGAGCAGCATCGTGTAATGGTTAATGCCCCGATGGTCAGCTTGTGTAAGCATTATTTTCCCGAGATCTAAAGTTAATTTACTATAGCTCTCTGGGCAAAACAACTAATGAATTTCTTAGAAATAGAATTCATGGCATGAATGGCTAAATACTTATTAGTTTTAAAATGGTATACGAAGCATGTATCTTGTGATTTTGCCAATGTTATATGTATTTGACTAATCATTTGGTATGGTAGGTAATGTGAAATACTGAAAGGATTGTTGCTATATGTTAAATTAATTTGTATGTTTGAAATGACAGGTATGTGATGTTTAAATTTTACGAACTTACTAAGTTTTATATAAGCTTACCTCGTTCAATTTCTTTCTTGTAGATTGTCGAATTCGAGCTGTCGATTAGATTGATTTTGGAGATCACACTATCCATCAACTCTTTTGATAGTTATTTACTTATTTTGGCTCGATTATAAGTGTCATGTAAATAGGGTCTGACAATGTATGTTATAATTTTTTAGTTACATTTTCTTCCATTTGGTATATGTATTAATGTAAATGGTTGTAAGCTATGATGGTTGTTTCTTGGCTTGTGATAATATAAATCTATTTTGTGTTATTCATACTACATTGGCTATGAAATGTGCATAATTTTTGGCTATTTGGTTAACTTGATTTCATGAATGTGAACATGAGGAAATGATGTTAGTTTAATGGTTGAATTGGCATGGAATGTTAGGTTGTTATGCTTGAATGGTTAAAGTTTAATGTTTGAATTATGGTGCCAATGATGACATATTGGTTAGACACATAGGTAGGATGTTATTTGGTATATTTTTGTAAATTTTTATGTATTTTATGTAGGTTTAATGGATGGTAATTGCATGACTTGTGGCCTAAGTGATTATAAGTGTCATGGTTTGGTTTTGAAAACATGTTTAGGTGCACATGGCCTGCCACACGTATGTGCCCCACATATGGTTTCATGACACGACCATGTGGTTTGTTTGATTTTGGTGCAAGTTCGTTCATATGGCCTCATTCTATCACATGGTTAGGTAACATGCCATGTTTTAGGACCACACAATCTTCGCCACACGACCGTGTGACCCCTTTTTACACTTTTTACATGAATTTTTTACAAATGTTTCAATCTCCTGTTATGATTTTGAGTTGGTTTAAGAGTCTCATATGCTTAATTAATGTCCAACTTTGGTTTTAAATCACATCACACTTGTGTTAATGTTGTTTAATAGATTTGTTGATTATTTATCTAAAAATTTGTATGATAGTAATGTTTAACAGCTGTAATACCTTATAGTTTAGGTCAGGTGATCGGACCGGGTATAGGGTGATACATTTTATGGTATCAGAGAGTTACAATTTCGTCAATTCTAGGAATGAACATGCCACCTTATAACCTGTGATAGTGTGATGACTCCTAATAAGTTTGACTTGTTTTCTTATAGATAAAATATGTGAATTGGATCCAATTGAGCAGATTCTAATGAGGTACACAGTAATGTTCCAGCCATTGATTAAGGGGCTGCTCAAAATATGACTATGTCTCAAGGGCCTAGAGAAGAGGCTCATAGTGCCTTTCCCCGAATAATGAATTATGTATTTGCTAATTACATGAAAGCCAACCCTATGACCCAACAACCTCCACCCCCTCATTCTCAAAGTCCTATACGATAGAATGTTAATAGGCTTTCTATAGATAGAGTTTAAAAAAGCATGGTCGAAGAGTTTTACGATAAAGTGGGTGACGATCTGGCTAGAATCGAGAGCATATGCAGAGGGTTTTAGATGAGATGTTGTGTCCTTCTAAGGATTGTTTGAGATGCGTGCTATCATTATTAAAAGAAGAAGCTTTTCAATGGTGGTCGACTTTAACAGTTGTGGTACTGAAAGAGAGAATTAACTAGGATTTTTTCAAAGATGAATTCCGGAAAAATACATCAGTAAGCATTATTTGGACAAGAAAAAGAAAAAAATTATAGATTTGAAGCAATGGAATAAATCAATTGTTGAATATGAGAGTGAGTTTGTTCAGCTCAGTAAATATGCTTGTGTGATTGTTTCAATTGAGGAAGAGTTGTTTGTACAATTTGAAGACGGATTGAATGACGAGATTAAAATACTTTTGGGTGTAATGGAATTGTGTGAGTTCGTGGTTTTATCTGATTGGGCTTAGAAGGTGGAAGATATTTACAATCACAAGAGCAATTTTTTGTTCCCCTGCCAAAGAAAATGAAAGAACTTGGTAGCCATTTTTCAGCACCATTAGGTTTTTCTAGCACGAAACAAAATAATGTGAGACCACCAACGACTTCAGTAGCCAATGCTGGTAGAGTTCAGAATGTGAGTAGACTTAAATGTGATAATTGTGACCGAAATCATTCTAGGATATGTAGAATGAAAGACAGGCCATGTTTCGTTTGTGGATCTCTTGATCATTATAAGAAAGACTGCCTGAATCAAGTTGATTTGAACAAAGACTGTCACACCCTAAAATTGGGCCTAGAAGTTTTGATGGTAAATTAGGAATTTTGGTTCAGAATGGGTTCGAAAATTTTGAATTATGGTAACCCAAAATTATTTTCGACTATAGCTTTTTGAAAATCAAATAAAATTTTGAAAGTAAGGTAGGAAAGACCTTTAACTTTGAATAAAGGATTGTTTTGTAAAAGAGATTAAATTAATAGTAGTTTTAAAGCAAATAAGCCAAGTTTTAAAATTAGCCCATTTTTCCCCTTTTAAACCTACTTTTGATGTGAATGAAAAAGAAGAAGAAATAAACCCCTTCATCCTATTTATTTGTGTCATCCATTAGAGAAGAAAACCCTAAAATTTTATCCTTCAATTTTTTGTCTCTATTACTCCAATCTCGTGTTTTCTATTATCCTTCAAATATAAAAACCCCTTTCAATTCAAATAACCTAAAGTCTTGTTAAGAGAATATAAGGTTTTAATAGGTCTTCATGAAAAATGGCTATTTTATGTTAAAATTTCAAAACCATGAATCTATGTAGTTTTGTGAAGTTTGAAGGTTGGGAATTATTCTTAGATATTTGAGTTTCAATTTAGTCGAAATTTCAATTCCAAGAGGACTAGCCTTAGACCTGTGTTTCAGTTTGTTTAAGGTGTGTTATGGCTGTTAAATGATTGTGTATATTGTTGATGTTATTATGTGTGAAGCATTGGAACCGTTGGAGCCTTCTACTAGCAAGGCAATATGCAAGGAAAAACTAGTTTAAGCTTTTGACAACTAGGTGAAAGCGTGAATGGTGAGTGTTTGGAATCGCTGCTAGTAGACACGATTCATTGTGTTAATTGGGAGCTTAGGAATAGCCTAAACCATTATCCTAATTTCTAAGTGTAAGCTTTCTATCTCCCTTGTTTTATTTTGGAAAAATATGTGATTATCTAAATAATTGAGGATTGATTTGGTGTGTTATAGATTCGTGTATCCCATGTGTGGTGATATAGCCCACTTTTATGTTTCATAGCTTCAAGTGTTAAATTATCATTTAAATATGATCTTTTTTGTTGTGATAATACGATGTGAGATGGATGCATAAACATGTAAATAATATACTAAATGAGTTGATTTAAGTTTCATGAAAATGTTGGTATGTTCCAATAGTAAATTGCGTATGTAATTATGGTTTGGTTCATTTCATTTAACTTGTGAATGCGTGTGAATATATCAGCTAGACTTATGAGTTATTAAAGCATGTATACGTTGTTCGTCTTGATGAATTATTTTAAAAGGAATTATTTGAATATGAGTTGAGTGTAGTTATACGTGAGAGTATATGCTAGTCTTAAGATTTAATGAAGCAAGAATATATTTTTGTGACTTGTTTAGAATATGGTTACGAATGTGTTGTAGCATGCTCTTGTTTAACCTTTGATATTTTGTATACATTGTGGTTGTTTTGACATTCATTATGCTTGATTAAGCTCACCCACTCCTTTTAACACCATTTTAGATATTTAGAATTTGCGGTGTGAGCGATGTGGGGATACCAAGGAAGTGATCCAAATTAGGCTTTAGTTTTTGTATAGGTGATATTCTTATTATTCTTTGAACTTTGGGAATAAGGCAGTGTGGTGGATTTTTAGCTGATTGATGCCATGATGTTTTGGATGTTTACATGACTTTATTGCTCTAAGGATTCATGGATATCAAGCATGATATGTTGATTCTTGCTCGAACATATTTTCGATGTTTTGAATTGTAATTATAGTCGTTTTGAAAATTTTTTGATGTGGTAAAAGTTGCATGTTGAATGGATTTAAGTTAGGTTGGACTAATTACTTTAATATGCTGTATTTTTGTTGTTTGGAGAAGAGGTATCGATATTCAATTTTTAAAAATTATACCTCCATGATTTTCGAAAGTGCAGGAAGTCAGTAGTGTAATTTAATATCGATACCATATCACGAGTATTGATACTTGAGATAATAAAACTGATACTTTTTGAAATGTACCGATATTTTATTGAGTTTGGATTTTAGGCGAGAAATAGAATGCTAATTTGGATTTTAGGCGAGAATTAGAATGCTAATTATCGATACCATGGATTCAGTAGTAATACCTACGTGATTTATTCAGAATCTTTACTTACTGGTTTGGAAGCATGTTTAATTCTTATTATAGGTTCATTTCATGTATGTTTAACATGCTCATATGATAATTAGGATATGTTTGACTTAAATTTCTAATAAATTCCAAAAAAATGTTGTTCACTTGCTAATGGGACCATTTATAATGTATGTGATATGTAATGGTGGTGTAGCGTCCTGTTACTCGAGCTCAACGATCGGGCCGAGTATAGGGTGTTATAGAGACCATAATGTAAAACTTGTTCTTACTATTACTATTATGAAATACCTATAAAAATATAGCACATCAGATACACGGATCTCTATCACACCAATGACTAATAGAGTCTAACATGTCCCAAGCAAGTGCAGCATTAAGTTAACACTCTTCAGCACACCAACATATCCTAATGAATGAAGACATGCTCTACATTCCCTTATCCCTCCAAACATGTCCCAATAACAAAACATATATATGAGTACTCAAATCCTATGGCATGCCAACTATATCCAATGATTTCAGACAATCACAAGGCCAACATATCCATATTTCACATCCATTTTTCTAGTTTATGCACACCTATACATATCACAATCACATCACTTTCACATATTCATATCATGCACTTTCAAGTGAAAGCACTTGCTCATTGAGCCATATTCACTTCCATATCAAAAGTATGCACATTAAACCAGTTGATCATAAGGCATATCCAGTCATGTATACCCAACACTTATAATCACATTACATGCTTAGGCATATCACATCACATGTGCTTAGGCATATCACATCACATGCAGGCTTTATTTGCAAAGTATCATAGCTTAGGTAAGAACACTTACTCTTGGGACTTAGGATAGGTGATTAGGCAGCCTAAGCCCCTTTAACCCACTGGCTTGTGCATTAATTATAGCCCACCAGATCACTCACCTTTGCAACCTTTGCTTCAATGTTAAAAGCTCAAGTAAGCTTTTGTTTACATTTGTCCTTGCTTTTTGATGCTCCCAAATGATTTGGAACTTTGCATACAGATAAAACATACTGCAAATACATTACAAACAGCAAAAAATGCAACTAAATAACTCTAGAATCATAGATCTAAGCTTCTCATTCACAATACTAAAAATTTAGTTAGTTTTGCCGAAATAGGTGTTTAACCACTCAAATCTCATTTCTAAGCATAAATTTTGATTTCATACTTCCTAAATATAATCAAATTAGAGATCTAAACCATCAATTTTATCTAATTACACGGATCTTATTTTCCATTTGAAAGGGGAAAACGTTCAATTTGTTTAAATTCATTAAGGATTTGCTAAGTTAAGATCAAATATCTTTTAATTAGATCAAAATGAGTTAGAAACCACTTTAAAATAGTAGATTAGCTTAATAATACAAGATCTACGATTTTCAAGCTAAAAATCGATTTAAAATCAATTGATCTATTGAGATCTTGATTAAATCAAATAAAACTCAAAATGAAATAACAACATACTTAGTTTTGTAACAGCCCAATTTTTAGTGGTGACGGAACAATGGTTTCGGGACGACAAATTTCGATCGTATCAAATCGTAAATATTATTTTTAGAATATTTATAGAGTCATTATAGTCGTATTAAAATTTGGTTTAGAAATGTTAACGTTTAGTTAGTTAATTAAAAGGAAAGGACTAACTTGTGGAAAGTTCAAAATATGTGAATTATAATAATTAAGTGATTAAATGGTTTGATTAATAAATGAGGGAGGACTTAAGAAACAATTATGCCTTAATTGTAATAATGCGACGACAATTAAATAGAAAATAATAAAATAGTGTGAATTGGATGGCAATTTTGTAAATAAATGGAAGTTTAAGTAAATTAAGTTAAAATAAAGAATGAAAAACAAAACTTTTTCATTATCTTCTTCAAATGGTCGAATGCCATAACTAAGGTGAGGAGAAAGCTTCGATTGGCTTATTTCTCTACTTGTAAGTCCATTTCGATCATGTTTCTTGTAATTTTTATGTTTTTGAGATTGTTACAACTAGGTTCTAATTATTTTAATATTTTATTTGAATTATCTAACCTAATTCTGATTTCTAATTCACTAACCTTTGATTTTTTTAACCCGATTTTTGGGATGATATAGTTAAGGCTACTCACCTAGATATTCAACAAGAACATTTAAACATATTAATACAAATAACAGACTCAAGGTACAAAAGAACTCACCAAAAACCTTCACTTAGAGCTTTCTACTCAATTAGTTCTTTTCCCTTAGCATTAGGACCTTCTCTTGTATCTTTGGCTAAAACAATCAAATAAATTCTTTTAAATATAAAAACAACCAGAACTCAATAAAATAACATGAATCGGTAAACATGCAAATAGTTCCCAAATGGAAGTTTTCTTCTTATTCGGTATTTAGATGGAAACCCTACTAAATCGCTCTTACAACAACTTCTTTCTATCTAGTAAAAATTCAAGAAGGATTTATGAAATTACCAATAGTTTGCTTAAACAAAGAAGCTTCTACAAGCTTAAAAAGCAGCTCTTTCATTAACGATGAAGAACACCTCTAGGTTTTCGTCGATGATAACGAAGACAAGTAAAGAAGATGAAAATAAAAATTCCTCTCTACTATCGGGTTGTCCTATTTATAGCTATCTCTAGCCCAAATCCCACTCAGGGTTAATCTCTAATTAGTAATCATGCACACACACTTCAAGTAATTAATCACATCCTACAAGGCTCCCCAAGTGTCATGGTTATTGACACGTTACCTTCAGTAGGATGCTAGATGACTTAAACGTGTCCTACTAACCACTACAATTACATCTGCAACAACACAAAACACAAATGGTAGACTTACTAGTGGGAGAGTTCGCCAATCAAGGACATTGCCAATATAGGGAACTCACCAACTGTGAAATAAGATTCCGCAAACTCGGCGAAGCTCAACGAAATACTTCACTAAGAAATTCGTCAATGCTAATCAGTCTAAGTCTCATGACTTAGGAAGTCTCACCAACAAAATCTCTCAAACAATACCAGCTCGTAAAATAAGGGTGTGACATATACCAAACTAGGAAGACCACCTTTCCATCCCTATACGTTTATAGGCACAAGATTCATCAACGTTTTGCTCAAATCCAAAATTTTTTATCACTTAATCAAATCTTTGATTCCATAAGCAAGATACTTACTTAAAGTCCATATATGAATCTTAGAAACTTGCGAACTTCATTCTCATTTCTTTTAGCTATATATCTGGTGGGCTACACCATGCAAATGTTTTCTTCAAGATAGTTGTTTAGAAATGTTGTCTTGACATCCATTTCATACACACCTGACCCAACTGTTGGATTCGAGTGCATGACGTCACATTACATTGTCAGAGCAACTCAGACTATTTAGAATTATATCATTAAATACCATAACCTAATCAAACGTTAATATTATCACATAAGTAAATCAAGATGCAACATAAATATTAATGATAAAAATACATATATTTATCATGTCCCAATTTATCTCATGCCCACGAAGGTATTCGTAAAACTTTGGAAGTGATTTAAGAAAAGGTGGTGAAATAGTATGTATGGTCACAACATGGAAACAGGGAATGTTGTGGCATCCCCAAAAACATGGCATGGTCGCTACAAGAGAAGGGCAAGTCGTGACGTTAAGCAAGAATGTCGCAAAGTTGAGGTACATGATGATACAATGAGACTTTCTGTTCAACTCAAAGTATCTAAATTGTACATATCTTATTTGCATACATATTATTCCCTACCAATGGCTTTTAGCATTAGAAATTATCATATCTTATCTAAATTGTACAAACTCTTATCCTCTTCTTACTTAAATATAATTTTGGTACTTCGATTGTTGATGGAAATATTCAAAGGCATTGATGGTTAAATTGCTTGGTTTTGTTTAGAATTAAGAATGATGGTTTAAAGGGATTGTACTAAGGAGGAGCAATCGTTGTTTCTGTTGTCTTGCTTCCTTACTATTTGGTATTGTTCAAAAAAATTTTGAATAGGAAGATTGTTGGGGCAAGTACTTTTTATGTAGTTTGTATAGTGCCAATGGCAGTAACCACTGCGACAGGTAGAATAACTTCCCATTTTTGGAGCTAGCAATTTTTTAAAAAAAATCCTTGAGCTATGAATCTTGATGACACTATGGAAATATATTAGCCCTTCTAAGAAGATCAATCCATCTAAAGAAAAAAATCTTGAAGTGTAACACCCCAAACCTAGCCCAGACGTTATGGCCAGATCTAGCGATGTCACATGGTAGGGTGTTTGAAAACCGCGTCGACGGGTTAAAACCATTTCCATTGAATTACTTATCTTAATATCTTATTAGTTCCAAAATTGTGTTGCTCAATTAATTGATAGTTTCAAAACGTTATTTATTTGCAGAAGATTTTAAAACATTTAAACAATCGTGCGTTTAGGAAAAACATTTGTTTCTTTCGAAAACTGAGGTTTCCTACTACTAGCAGTTCTAATCCATAAGGTAAAGATAATTAAAACCCAAAACCAAATTCTGAAAGTCCAATTACAACCCAAAAACTTAGCCAGTAAAAATAGAATAGAAATAAAACCAATTATCGTAAATATTGGTTAAAAACCATGAAAGTCCAAAACTATCTTCACCATTGAGTCCTCCGCTGCACCGATTCGTCTAGATCTCAGGATTACCTGTACACATTTAAACAAAAGGGGTGAGTTTATGAAAACTCAGCTTGTAATCCCACAGAAAACAAGTAATAGAAAATCACAGTGCACAATTAAAGCAGTCCTAGGCCTAAGCCCTTTTTCAGTATCAATAATAGTTTGGGCCTTAGCCCATCTCAGTACAGTATCAAATATGCAGTAGAGTCTTAGCCCATCATAGTATTAGTAGTAGTCATGCAGTATTCAGTAAAAAAGTCCTACCTAACTAGCCTCTACACACCATCTCCGTCCTACCCTACACTCCATATGGGGATCAAATTAACCCACCCATCCCTACACTCCAGGTAATACCCAATGCGGCACAAAACAGTAATCTGCAGTAGAACTACCAGTATGTTAGGCTTAAGAGCCTTTCAGTACATTTTCTCCAAATATAATTAACCCAACCCCATGCAATGCAACACACAAGTAATGACATGCTATCTCAGGACATCAGTACATATAACCAGTTCAGTATACAAGCATACTATTATCATGCTCAACACATATATAAATCAAACAGTCAGTTTGTATAATTAGGGGTCTAAGTGATGCTTACCGACCCTACAGTAGGTTCACAGTCGACTTGGGCGACCCGTGCAACCTTAGCAACCAATTCAGTCAAAATGGGCTCACACACCCATGTGGTCTGCCCGTTTGGGCCCACACGCCCATGTGGGTCACTCATTCCAAATTGGCCTTGGCCGCGTGGTCCATTTTTAATGTAACACGTGCTAGCTAAATATTCATATATGTTTTCACTATCTTCTTATATGTTCCTTCAATGCTGTCTACTTGAGTCACTGTTACTAAATTATTTATATCTTGAGCTACAGAATTCCAAATTAAGGTTTGCTTGATGTCTTTGAAATTAGACTCAAATACCTTTCTACCATAAAAGTTTAAAAATTTTTGGTTCAGCGAATAAGTACAGTAAAATCTTCAATCTTACTCTTGTTCTGCTGTCTGACAGCTTCAACCTTTCTTTGCTAAAAATTAATTATATATTAATACAAAATCTTGATGATGTTACCATTTGCTTCTATTGAAAATAGACTCATTAATAAGTTAAACATGTAAATTTTAACCCCTAATTATTTTTCTCCATTTTTTGATGATTTTCCAAATTTAGAACAGGGGAACCCGAATTCATTCTGACCTTGTCTATAAGAAACTAGGCCCAATAAGATTTAATTCCATATTTTTTTCACCCTCTAATTTGATTTCTACAATTTATGGTTACTTTTCAAAGTTAGCCTACTGTTGCTGTCCAAGTAGCAAGCAATTTCAACTTTTTGCCGAATCTCATTTTCTGCGTTTCGGGTACACACCTAGTTTTGTTTAATGCTAAAATAGTGCCTGAGCACTCCAAAGCCTATAATTGAACAAATAACACTTATTTAATCTCACATAACATGATCCCAAATTGAACTCGTATCGAGGCTTTAACTCATAAACAAAACACTTTAGAATAAAGTTAACAAACGGAGACAAATACTTATCTAAAACTTACCGAACGGTCGCAGACAAATGTGGAGCGACACAAGGCAGAGTGAGAAAAGAAAATTTAAGAAGATGAAGGGTGAAAGAGAGTAGAAATTCGGCAGCAATGAAGAGAAAAACGACAAGATGGTGGAGAGATTTTGGGGAAAGTAACAAAAAGGAAAAAATTAATAGAATATTTGATAACCACCCCAATCCCTTATTTCTCTCCATCAAACTCCCCACTAAATCCACTACTCAAATTTTTAGTCCATCTCAAACTCTCCTGGACGCACGAGAAAAAATAATGCCCACGCCAAGATTCAAACACAGGACCTCCTTCACACCAACACTCCACTTATCCACCAGACCAACAGGCCCATTTTGTTAATTATTTGCCAACTTTTACTTAAAAGCCTACTGACCAAAGATAGAGGACTTATTCATAAAAATACCAAAATTTGCCCAAGTCCTAGCTTGAACTTGGGACCTCCCAAACACACCTAGAACACATAACCACTAAAGCATACATATATTTTGTGTCACACATTCACAATACCCAAAATTAAAATTTTGAGGCGTTATATGAAGATTGGATTTGATCGAAACAAATCAAGTAATCGGATCCCTTGAAATAAGGAGATTGGATCGAGACTAAATTGAAGACTTATCTATAATTATCCAACATTATCTTGGAATTTATTATTTTATTGTATATTTTATTTAGCTACTTTTGTAACGCCCCGGAATTGGGGTTAGAATTAATCAAGTTAGTTAGTTGGGTTAGTGGTTCAGTGGGACTATTAAGTTGGTTTTCACATTTTAGGAGTAGAATGAGCTTACTAGTTCAATGACTAGCTCTTTGGGGCAGCTTACCTTTCGTCTTAGGTTCGAGTCCACATGCGTGCAATGTGGGAAATGTTTTACTTTTTGGTTTCAATTTTGAAAATTCTGATAGGTTAAATTTTTATTAAAAATCTTTTTAATTTATTTATTTTAAAATTTTTAGAAAAATCAGAAAATTCTCAAAATCCTTCACACGTTTCTTTATTTCCTCTCACGTTAGTTTTCATTTTTTTTTGCAATTGGAGATCTTGCCTTTTGACTTCAAAATCCCTCTCCTCCAACGTTTTCCTTTTTCTTTCTCTTTTGTTCTTTAATTTTTTCTTTCTTTTTTATTTCAACAATGTTGTCGAATTTCGTTTCAAGGAGGTTTATTTTTTTTCACATCTGCATTCAATTATGATTCATATAGGAGGAATGATTTGTGTGATCTTTTAATCGAGTTTCAGTTTGGTTCAATGTTGGGAATCGATCGTTCGTTGTTGCTTGTGAACACGTAATAAGGTGTGATTTCCTAAACAATTATATTTTGGAGTGATTTTTTCTGTGAATTTTTGTGGTTGTGTGCATCAAATTTGGGAATGGTTTTGAGCCACACGGGCAAGCACACAGGCGGTCCACACGACCGTACGCTGTTTACAAATTAGATAAGTTTTGCGACACACGATTTGGAGTGGGTCACACAGGCTGGCCACACAGCCGTGTGACCCTTGTTGGGGAAAAATTAGTCAATCACACATGGGCGTGTCATTTAGTCACACGGTCGTGTGCCTCAGTCACCTGGGCGTGTATGCCAACCACACGATCGTGTCTTTCCTACTTCTTTAATGTTTTAATTTGATCACACGGGTCAGTGAGTTACACGATCTAGCCACACGGCCCTCTACCCTAATCACAAGGGTGTGTGTCTCACCCACACTGTAATAGCCTATTTTCAATATAATCGAAATAGTGGCTTTGGGACCAAATATATGACGTGAGAATATCTATTTATTTATTTTTTTAATGCCTCCAACATGTTAGTAGTATTGTATAAAAATTTCGTTAAGAAATTTTACCATTTGCATGCTTAATTCGATAAAAAGGACTAAATTGCAAAATGTGTAAAACTTGATTTCTATACATTAAAGGGAGTTATTAGCTTGAATTTAAATGGTTGGAGGTTTTATGTTTCAATAATACCATTGATATGGTTAATGCACAAAAATACGCACGGTTTAGTTAATTTTTTAAAGGTTAAAAACAAATGTTAAAATGGTAATTAGTAAAATAATCATAAAACATATAATAGAAAAATTAGTGCTCATCTTCATGAGCTTTCTTCTCCACTGAAATTAGGCTTGGAAAACCCCATTTTTCTCCACTGAATTTAGGCTTGGAAAACCCCATTTTGGAGCTTGAAAGTTTGTTGATCTTTTGGGATTGCATGGCATGAATTATAACTCTATTTTTAATGATTTCTACGTTTGTTGTAGCTTAATCTAGCTAGCCTAGGGACTAATTTGCAACACTGTTAAAAGTCTAGGGTGTTACCATGAATGAAATCATGTGAATTTGATGTTTGGTGGAGTAAAATGAATATATATTGTTAGATAAACAACTTTTGTAAAGTGAATTTTGTTGAAAATGTCAATTAGGGATTAAATTGAAAAAATCTGAAAAGTTCATGGTGTAAATTGTGAAATAATGTATTTTATGAGTTGACAGGGACCTATATGAAATTCGGCTAGCTTGGGTTAGGAATGGATTTGCATGAATTTCATTTTATTGAGCTTAGGGACTAAATTGAAAAGAAATCAAATGTGTAGGGGCAAAAGTGTAATTTTGCTAAAATGTGAATTTGGATTGAGTTGAATAGAATAGTTATTAAATTGGTTGAATTTATTTATTTAGACCAAGATAGATCTCAACTGAATTTAAATCGAGGGAAGACGAAAGTTGTGGATTAGTTGATCGTACTCCTTCGCAATAGTGTCGATGTAAGTTCATAGTAATTAAATTATATCATTTGATTTCCTTATGTATTTGTATTTTATAATCAATTAATTAATTATTATATAATTATACCTCTGATCGCACTTACATGCCTCTGTTGTACTTCGGTACCCCTGATCGCACTTACGTGCCCTTGTTGTACTACAGTAACCCTGATCGCACTTATGTACCCCTATTGTACTTTGGCACTCCTAATAGAAATTTTGTGTTGTGGTTATGTTTCGGTAACATTAATTAAGTAAAATAGGGGTTCATTCATTTAATGTTAAGTTAAATAAATTGCTATGTACTTACTAAGTTTTATAAGCTTATACGAGTTTATGTGTCGTTTTGTAGATTACTTTAGCTGACTTGGGACGGATTGAAACTTTGGCTGACACTATCCATCATTGTTAGTAGCTTTTGAACTCTTTTGGGATTGTGGCATGTATATGTGGCTATAAATATATATGTATATGTGTCTAGTTCATTTTGGTATAAAAGTGAATCACTGAGTTGTGTGTTTGGACACTTTATTTTCTAGGTTGTACATATGTATCTCTTGACTTGATAAATTGGTATGAATGCAATCGTTTATGAATGGTTTAATGTTGATGAATTCAAGTTGTTATCCTAGCATTTGTATTTGTTTAGGTGTTTGAATAATGGAAGATGAAATCTTAGTAATGATTTTACATATTATTTATGTCAAGTGTCTTGTTTGGAAATGTAGTGAATTGGTACTTTGTTGTGAATAGCATATATGAATGTTAATGCTAGTAGTTGAATGGCTTGGTTAGCACCATTTGGTATGCTTTGGTAAGTAAATTAAATTGTATGGATAGATGTAAATATGCCTAGAAGTTAGTTGATTATTTTGGCCAAATTGAGTATAGGGTTGTACATGTTTTGATGTAGTCATTGAGGTGCCTTTGGGCATATTGGTTGTATGTTATTATATCACGTGTATATATCTAGAATATGCATGATTTTGGTGCCTTGTTATGGCTGGTAATTGTGTGTAAATGTGCTTGTAGGTACATGTCTTGTTGGGTGAGAAAAATAGCTTGGAAATGGCCTAATTTTTGTCCACACGGGCAGAGACACGGGCGTTTGTCTCAACCGTGTGTGACACACAGCCAGGGAACACGACCGTGGGTCTCCTGTAGCTTTCAAAGTGTTGCAAGTCAAGCTGTTACATGGCCTGGCACACGGGCGTGTGAGGTTATTTCGAAGGGTACACAACCTGGCACACGGGCGTGTGGCTTGGCCGTGTGACCCAAGTCAGTGAGTTACACGAGCACGGACAGGGGCTTGGACACGACCATGTGTCCCTACTTCAAATGCCCACACGGCCTAGCCATACGACCGTGTGACCCTTGCAATGTTGTAAGGTTTCACTATTTTTTTAAAAATGCTCTAAGTTTCCGATTTATTCCCGACTTGTTTGTAATGTGTTTTTAGGGCCTCGAGGGCTCGTATAAAGGATAACATGTATGATTTATATTGGTTTTAATATGATTATCGATATGATTTGAAATTTTTATTCGTTTGATTTGACAACTCCAGTAATGCTTCCTAACTCTATTCCGGCAATAGATACGAGTTAAGGGTCTTACATTTATTGGTATTAGAGCTACGGTTTAGTCAATTCTAGGACTAATGTAGCGAAATAAGAATTAGTATATACATGCCACATATACCCTGTGATAATGTGATGCGTTTGCTCCGTTCTAACAATTTGTTTATTATAAATTCAAGATGTCAGCGGAATCAAATCGAGCTATAGTTAATGAAGCTGAAAGTAATGTTCAAGCTTCGAATCTTGAGGCATGTAACAATGCTCTTATTTCTCAATCCGTTGGTGATTAAATGAAAAACATGTTTATGGGAATGATGAACCAATGGTTCAATGAGTTTAAACAAGCAAATATGGCTACTCCGCCTCCTCCACCCCTTATTGTGTCTCCTCCGGCACCCCTAAATACTACTACCCCTGTACCGATGTTGGTTACTTGGGTATCAGTAGATAAGGTTCAGAAATATGGAGCGAAAGAGTTCAAAGGTACAGTAGATGATGATCCGTCAAAAGTTGAGTACTAGCTATTAAATACAAAGAGAGTTTTTGCAGAATTACTTTGAGTACGATGGTATCGAATGATCGAATTAATTGGGATTTTTTCCAGAATGAATTGAAGAAAAAGTATATAAGTCGATTTTTTATCGATCAGAAAAAGAAATAATTTCTTGAATTAAAACAAGAAAACTAGACTGTAGTTATGAATGAGAATTTGTGCAATTAAGAAAGTATGCTCATAATATTGTATTGACTGAGGATGAAATGTGTATCAGATTTGAAGGTGGGTTGAACGATGAGATCTGGTTGGCTGTAGCAGCACTAAAGTTACGAGAATTTGTAGAGTTATCCGAGCGAGTACAGAAGGTTGAAGAGATTTGTACAAGTAAACGATAATCATATTCAAGATTCAGAGACTATAATAAGAGAGGGTCATTCAAGCCTGCTCAGTCATCTCCCTCAAAGAAATTTAAAAATGACACAAGTCGGTTAGCTTCTCATTCAGAATTTTTCAACCAAAAGAAACCAAGACAAAGCAATTTCTAGACAATCAATGCTCTAGCGGTGAGTGTTGGAAGTGTAAGAAATGTGGAGAGAACTGTTTCAATGTGTGATGACTGTAATAAAAGACATTTTGGTAAGTGCCGGTCAAAATTGGGAGCTTGTTTCTATTATGGAGCTACCAACCATTTTCTCCGTAATTGTCCTAAGAAGCAAAGTGATTTCGAGAATCAATCAAATAAACTCGAAGCAACGTCTCATAGGGGTAGAAGATATGGATATGCTAGAAATACTATTCCTGGTAAAGGAAAGAATAACGAGATGAATGAACGGTCAGAAGTAAGAACACCGGCTAGAGCGTATGCAAGTCGAGCTCGAGAAGAAGATACAACTCCAGATGTTATTGTGGGTACTTTTTCTCTCTTTGATGTTAATGTATATGCATTGATTGATCCTGGATCAACTCATTCGTACATATGCACTACATTAGTAGACAAAAAGAAAATACCTATTGAGTACACTTAGTATACTGTTAAATTTACAAATCCTTTGGGTCAGTATGTTCTAGTAAATCAGTTATGTAGATCTTGCCCACTGAAAATTAGGGGCTACGATTTTCCCACTAGTCTGATGCTATTACCTTTTGATGAATTCGATGTGCTTTGGGGAATGGATTGGTTAACACAGCATGATGGTATTATGAATTGTAGAAGAAAATATATCGTGCTAAAAGGTCAAGATGGAAGGTAGGTCTGAATTAAATCAGATAGATTAGATGGTACATCTAGTTTAATCTCTATAACGATAGCACGAAAATCTGTTAAAAAGGGTTGTGAAGCATATCTCTCTTATATAGTTGACTCGAGAATTTCGAAAATGAAACTAGCATCGGTTCCAGTGATATGTGAATTCTCAGATGTATTTCTAGAAGAGTTGTCTGTGCTACCTCGAACTCGAGAGGTTGAGTTTGGAATTGAATTGATGTCGGGAACATCCCAGATATCTATAGCACCATACAGAATGGTACCTACAAAATTAAAAGAGTTGAAAGCACAGCTGCAAGAGTTGATAGATAGAGACTTTGCTTGACCTAGTTTTTCTCCTTAGGGTGCTCATGTTTTATTCGTTAGGAAGAAAGATGGATCTATGAGATTATTTATCAATTATAGATAACTCAACAAAGTGACGATAAAGAACAAATATCCATTACCGCGTATTCACGATCTGTTTGACCAGTTGAAAGGTGCAACAATATTTTCGAAGATTAATCTTCGTTCTGGCCGTTATCAGTTACGAGTTAAAGATTCGGATATGCAAAAAACTACATTTAGAACCAGGTACGGACATTATGAATTTTTAGTGATATTATTTGGTTTAACCAATGCACCTGCAGTGTATCTGATGAACAGAATTTTCAGACTGTATCTAGATCGATTTGTTGTGGTTTTCATCGATAATATTTTGGTTTATTCACGGGATGAATCCAAGCATGCTGAACATCTGCGAAATGTTTTTCAAACTTTACGCGAAAAATAATTATTCACTAAGTTCAACAAATGTGATTTTTGGCTTCGAGAAGTTTGTTTTCTGGGACATGTTGTGTCGGCAGATGGCATAAGAGTAGATCCGGGTAAATTTTCAGCTATTGTTTATTGGAAGCCTCCGAGAAATATATCTGAGATTAGAAGTTTTCTGGGACTAGTTGTATAGTACAGAAGATTCGTCAAAGGATTCTTGATGATAGCTGCATCGATGACGTGACTATTATAGAAAGATGTGAAATACGAATGGTCCGAGAAGTGTCAGCAAAGTTTCGACCAGTTGAAAGCATTGTTGATTGAAGCACCTATTCTAGATCAGCCTGGATCGGGTAAAGAATTTGTGATTTTCAGTGAGGCATCTTTAAATGGTTTAGGCTATGTTTTGATGCAGGAAGGCAAAGTAATAGCATGTGCTTCCTGACAGTTGAAGCCGCATGAAAAGAATCATCTAACACATGACTTAGAATTGGCAGCTATTGTGTTTTCATTGAAAATTTGGCAACACCATTTGTTTGGCAAAAAATGTCACATTTTTAGTGATCATAAGATTTTGAAGTATTTAATGTCGCAGAAAGATTTGAACCTGAGACCGTGCAGATGGCTCAAGCTGTTGAAAGATTATGATTTGATTATTTATTATCATCTGGGAAAAGCAAATGTAGTGGCTGATGCTTTAAGTAGCAAATCTCTTTTTGCTTTTCGAGCATTGAATACGCAACTATCATTATCTGTTGATGGTTTGATTTTAGCTGAGTTAAAAGCTAAATCGTTGTTCCTACAAGAGATTTGTGAGGCTTAGAAATGCGATGATGTTTTGGTAGCTAAACGGAAATCATGTGAGTTGACTCCTAATTCAGACTTTCAAATAAGGTCCGATGATTGCTTACTTTTTAAAGGCAAAGTTTGTGTACCAAAGATTTCATAACTCATTCGGAAAATCTTGCGCGAAGCTCATAGTGGTAGCTTGTTTATTCATCCGGGATGTAATAAGATGTACACTAATTTGAAACAGATTTATTGGTGGCCTGGAATGAAAGACGAGATTTCAGAATTTGTATCGAGATGTTTAGTATGTCAACAAGTTAGAGTTGAACATTAGGTACCTTTTGGATTATTAGAGCCAGTGATGATACCGGAATGGAAATGAGATCGAGTTACAATGGACTTCGTATCGGGTTTACCCCTATCTTTGAGGAAGAAAGATGCAATTTGGGTTGTTGTTGATCATCTGACGAAGTCTGTACCCTTTACTCCAGTGCGTACAGATTACTCTCTTGAAAGATTAGCTGAGCTATACGTTTCTGAGATCGTTAGATTACACGGGGTGCCAGTCTCTATTATTTTTTATAGAGATCCACGGTCTACATCATGATTTTAAAAATAGTTACAAGAAGCTCTAGGTATGCGGTTACGGTTTAGCACCTCATTTCATCCTTAGACTGATGGTCAGTCCACGCAAGTAATTCAGATACTCGAGGATATGCTTCGTTGTTGCGTTTTAGAGGTCAAAGGCAACTGGAAGAAATATTTGTCGTTGGTTGAATTCGAGTATAATAATAGTTACCAGTCGAGCATAAAAATGGCGCCGTATGAAGCTTTGTATGGTTGAAAGTGCCGAACTCCGCTATATTGGACTGAGCTTAGTGAGAAAAAGATACACGAGGTTGATTTGATTCGTGAGACTGAAGAAAAAGTAAAAGTGATCCGAGATAGCTTGAAAGCAGATTCAGATCGTCAGAAATCTTATACAGATCTTAAACGTAAAGACATAGAATTTCAAGTTGGTGACAAAGTATTTTGGAAAGTATCGCCCTGGAAGAAAGTGCTTCGGTTCGGTCGTAAAGGGAAGCTAAGTCCACAATTTATTGGGCCGTATGAGATTATTGAAAGAATCGAAATTGTTGCATATCTATTGACTTTACCGTTAAAACTAGAAAAGATTCATAATGTCTTTCATGTGTCTATGTTACGACGGTACCGATCTGGCCCTTCACATGTTATCTCCCCGACGGATATCGAGATTCAACCTGATATGTCGTACAGTGAACAATCGATCAGAATTCTAGCACGATAGGTGAAAGAATTGAGAAATAAGAACATAGCTTTAGTAAAACTTCTCTGGCAGGGACACGAAATAGAAGAAGCTACCTAGGAACCCGAGGAAGCTATGAGAAAGCAATATCCGAACCTCTTTTTTAGTAAGATTTTCGAGGACGAAAATTTCTTTAGGGGGAGTTGTAACAGCCCATTTTCAGTGGAATCGGAACAGTGGTTTTGAGACAACAAATTTGATGTGAGAATATCTATTTATTTATTATTTTAATGTCTACAACTTGTTAGTAGTATCGTATAAAAATTTTGTTAAGAAATTTTACCCTTTGCATGCTTAATTCGATAAAAATTACTAAATTGCAAAAGGTGCAAAACTTGAGTTCTATAAACTACAGGGAGTTATTAGCTATGAATTTAAATGGTTGGAGGTTTTATGTTGTAATTATACCATTGATATGGTTAATGGAAAAAATGGGCATGGTTTAGTTAATTTTTTAAAGGTTAAAATAATGGTTAAAATGGTAATTAGTAAAATAATCATAAAACAAATAATAGAAAAATTAGTGCTCATCTTCATGAGCTTTCTTCTCCACCGGAATTAGGCTTGGAAAACCCCATTTTTGGATCTTGAAAGTTCGACTGAGCTTTTGGGATTGCATGGTATGAATTATAACTCTATTTTTAATCATTTTTACAATTTTGAAGTCGTTGTAGCTTAATCTAGCTAGCCCAGGGGCTAATTTGGAAAATTGTTAAAACTCTAGGTGTTATCATGAATGAAATCATGTGAATATGATGTTTGGTGGAAGAAAATGAATATATGTTGTTAGATAAACAACTTTTGTAAAGTGAATTTTGTTGAAAATGTCAATTAGGGATTAAATTGAAAAAATGTGAAAAGTTCATGGTGTAAATTGTGAAATAATTAATTTTATGAGTTGATAGGGACCTATATGAAATTTTGCTAGCTTGGGTTAAGGATGGATTTGCATGAATTTCATTTATTAAGATTAAGGACTAAATTAAAAATAAATCAAATGTGTAGGGGCAAAAGTATAATTTTGCTAATATGTGAATTTGAATTGAATTGAATAGAATAGTTATTAAACTGGTTGAATTTATTTATTTAGATCAAGATTGATCTCAACCGGATTTAAATTGAGGGAAGGCGAAAGTTGTGGATTCGTTGATCGTACTCCTTAGCGATAGTGTCAATGTAAGCTCATAGTAATTAAATTATATCATTTGATTTCTTTATGTAATTTTATTTTATAATCAAGTAGTTAATTATTCTATAATTATACCTCTGATTGCACTTAAGTGCCCCTGATGTACTTCGGTACCCCTAATTGCACTTACGTGCCCCTGTTGTACTTCGGTAACCCTGATCGCATTTTCTATCATGGTTATGTTTGGGTAACATTTATTAAGTAGAATAGGGGTTAATTCATTTAGTGTTAAGTTAAATAAATTGTTATGTACTTACTAAGTTTTATAAGCTTATACGAGTTTATGTGTCGTTTTATAGATTACTTTTACTGACTTGGGACGAATCGAAACTTCAACTCACGCTATCCATCGTCGTTAGTAGCTTTTGAACTCTTTTGGGATTGTGTCATGTATATGTGTCTAGTTCATTTTGGTGTAAAAGTGAATCACTAAGTTGTGTGTTTGGACACTTTGTTTTCTAGGTTGTACATATGTATCTTTTGACTTGATAAATTGGTATGAATGCAATCACTTATGAATGGTTTAATGTTGATGAATTTAAGTTGTTATGCTAGCATTTGTATTTGTTTAGGTGTTTGAATGATGGAAGATGAAATGTTAGTAATGATTTTGCATATTATTTATGTCATGTGTCTTGTTTGGAAATGTAGTGAATTGGTACTTTGTTGTGAATGGAATATATGAATGTTACTGCTAGTAGTTGAATAGCTTGGTTAGCACCATTTGGTATGCTTTGGTAAGTAAATTAAATTGTATATATAGATGTAAATATTCCTAGAAGTTAGTTGATTATTTTGGCCAAATTGAGTATAGGGTTGTACAAGTTTTGATGTAGTCATTGAGCTGCCTTTGAGCATATTGGTTGTATGTTATTATATCAGATGTATATAGCTAGAATATGCATGATTTTTGTGCCTTGTTATGGCTGGTAATTATGTGCAAATGTGCTTGTTGGTACATGTCTTGTTGGGTGAGAAAAATGGCTTGGAAATGGTATATTTTTCGTCCACATGGGCAGAGGTATGGGTGTGTGTCTTAGCCGTGTGTGAGACACGGTCAAACAACATGGCTGTGGGTCCCCTTTAGCTTTCAAAGGATTGCAAGTTAGGCTGTTACATGGCCTGGCACACGGGCGTGTGAGGTTATTTCGAAGGGTACATGGCCTGACACACGGGTGTGTGGCTTAGTTGTGTGTCCCAAGTCAGTGAGTTACACAGGCACGAACACGAGCTGGGGCACGGCCGAGTGTCCCTACTTCGAATGCCCACATGGGCTGAGACACGGGCGTGTCTCTTGTTCGTGTGAGTCACATGGCTTTGCCACATGGTCGTGTGACCCCTGCAGTGTTGTAAGTTTTTGCTATTTTTTGAAAAAATTCTCTAAGTTTCCGATTTAGTCCCAACTTGTTTCTAACGTGTTTTTAAGGCCTCAAGGGCTCGTATAAGAGACAACATGTATGATTTGGATTGGTTTTAATATGATTATCAATATGATTTGAAATGTTTGAAATTTTTGTTCGTTTGATTTGAAAACTCTAGTAATACTCTGTAACCCTATTCCGAAAATAGATACGGGTTAGGGGTGTTACACACAGGGCCATGTATCTCACTTACATGGCCATGTTCCTCTATCACACGATCGTGTACCCCTGTCACATGGTCTGGATCCTCCTACACAGCCTGGCTATACGGTTGTGTGGCCTTATTTTTCTATTTTTATACTTAGTTCGTAAACTAACTTTTTTTAGTTCTTGTGTAATCCAATGCTCTTTTAGGCCTTTGTAAATGTGTTCAGGACTTCGGTACAGCTTGGATTTATGTATGTATGTGTACTTTTAAGATTAATTTTAGTTGTCTGTATAAGTGTTGATGTGAAGTGATGAATGAACTTAAGCTTATTGTTGTTATAGTTCCTTAGTAATTGAATACAAGTATAAATGATTCTAAATTTGTTCAACCGAATATGCATACTCCTACTTCTGTATGTCCACTAGCATATTGTGTGCATTTTTGCATTTGCATAAAAATATAGGGTTTGGTTGTGAAGAGAAGGAAGTCTGTTTTGAGCAATCAAATTGTAAATTATTCTGATAGCGGTACATCTGCAATAAATATATATATATGTCAGCTCAGCTGCATATTTCTATTTGAGTGGCTTAAATCCACTACCGTGGTGTGTAGGGTGGACAAGTTTACCATAGCCCTTTATGGTGTGCAAGGTGGATGGGCATATCATAGCCCAATGGTGGTGTGCAGGGTGGCTGGAGTGGTGTTCGGTTGGTTGGGTGGGATTTTGATTCGTTGCATTCATTACACATCTGTGTATTTGCTAGAACAATATAATTGTGTTCTGATTGTTAATGGAAAAAAAATTGTATATTGGGTTACTGGTTTGTGATTTTCGTATGTTGTTTGTATATATATTTTTGAAATATTTTTTGTGTTATTCCGTCTTTTGCCATTTGCTTATGTTTTGGACTCACACTGAGCTCATGTAGCTTATCCATTTAGTTTTTCCCCTTTTAGGTAATTCTTGTGTTTTGAAGCTGGGCTCGACAATTGGAAGTCTCGGAGGTTAAGTAATTTGGTTAGCTTTGGTTTGGTTTGGTTTGGTTTGGTTTGGTTTGGTTTAATAATTGTTTTTCTAAAATTTTAGTCTAATAATTTTAGTCTAATAATTTTATTTGGTTGTAAGGAAGGTTATTAAACTGTGGTATGAGTTTTGTTTTTAGGCTTTTGTTGAGTTTTGGGTTTTCGCATATTCTTTTTTCTTTTTCCAAATTAGATTTGAACTTCATGCGTGGATTGAAAATAATTGTTTTTGCTTTTGTGTCTAAGTTACTCAAAGAGGTTTGAGATGGAGCTAAATTATGGTTTTTCCGTCGCTACAAATGTTTGCGAATCGATTTGGAAGATAACAATTTGGTTAATCCTAATTTTTACAATATCAAGAACATTGATTGCAAAGCACACATCAAGTTTTATTAGACTTTCATTTGTCATAAAAAGAAAATGATTTTCGAAAAGGGATTTTTGGTATTTGACTAAAATTTTGTTTTGGGTTATTTCGTAAGCTCAATTTAGTTTCAATTTCTATTTGAATGACATCATGTGATCACGATTAAGATAAGAGTGATTGTTGCATGATTAATTTAATGTTTTTAGTTCCGATTACAGTAGTAACATCTCATTGCTCGATCTAGCGACCGAACCAGGTAAGGGGTGTTACATTTGAGAGGTCACTTTAGTGTTTCTAAGACTTATGAAATTTTAAATGAACATTTTATTAGCCCTGTATGAAGAAAGATTTTGAAAAATTTTATGCTAAGTGTATTGCATGTAAATAGGTTGAGTCTATAGTAATGCCACATGAATTATATACTCCTTTGCCAATTCCTAACTCTCATTGGATAGGTATCTGTATAGATTTTGTCTTAGGTTTGACAAGAACTAAAAGGATTAAAGATAGTATTTTTGTTGTTGTTGACAAGTTCAGTAAGATGGCTCACTTCATTCCATTCCATAAAATTGATGATACGTTACATGTAGTTGATTTGTTCTTTAAGGAAGTAGTTTGACCACATGGAGTCCCTAAGATTATTGTTTCCAATCGAGATGTAAAGTTTCTTAACCACTTTTGAAAAGTATTGTGGGGGTAAGCTTGGTACTAAACTTCTTTATTCTACTACTTACCATCGACAAATTGATTGACAAACTAGAGTTGATAATAGAATTTTTGGACCTTTAGTTACATATATTGTGGTTAAAAATGTTTAACTTTCTGTTAAGTTTGCTTACAATAGATCTATAAATTCTTTTGCATGTTTTCACCATTTGAGATTATTTAAGGATTTAACCCATTAATTATTTTGGACTTGGCTCGTTTGCCTTTACCTAAGTTTTGACGGTGGGGAAAAGGTTGAGTTAGTCAAATCAATTCATGAGTAAACTCGAAAGCAAATTAAGAAAAGAAACAGAGTAGATGCACAAAGAGTCAATAAAGAGAACAAACCAATTTTGTTCAATCCTAGAGATTGAATTGGGTGCATATGAGGAAAGAAAGAGAGAAAATCAAAGCTTGACACTAGTGGAGATAATCATTCTCAAGTTTTAGAGGAGATGAATGATAATGCTTATTGAACTGATTTGCTAAGTGAGTATGGAGTTAGTGATATATGACTTATTTCAAAACTTTGACGTAGATTCAAGGATGATTTCTTTTTAAGAAGGGGAATGATACAAAATCCATGGACAAAGTTAAGCATCAAAACTTGTCATTTCCAAGTGATCCAATCACAAGGAGCAGCAAAACATTTGATTAAAATACTAATAAAGCAAAACCTTTTCTTTCATTTTAGCTGTTTCAAATCTGTCTTATGTGCTTTATTTATTAGTATTTTAATCAAATTCCCGAATACACCAATTATCCATGAACTCAAATTCCTTTTTTGTTGTTTGGATTACATCCATTCTCATTATATCTAGATTCCCAATTTAGGTCATTCCAAAATCAAAATTGGAATTCAGATCTTGAAATTGCGCAACAATCTTTTCCATCAAAACTTCTCTCCATGTTTCCTCATTCTAGCCATTCTACTTGTTTATCTAAAAAAATAAATCGAAAAAGAAGTCAAAATAATTTTAAAAGTTTAATAAACATTATTCTTTCAGACACAAGAAGCAAACTCTGAGGATCCATAATTTAGACTAGATCGGGGCATAATCCAATCCAACCAAGTTCAAACAATAAGTAAATCTAACCAAGTTGAAACAGTAAACAGTAAAAGTAACATGGAAACTCCAATATTAAGAATTAAGTTGTATTTTACCTCCATTTATTCAAAAAATAAGTAAATTAATCAATTTAAATCAAATCAATGAACAAATCGATCTTTTCTATTAAAAATAATTTTATTTTTTTATTGTCAAAATTTGAGAAAACTAATGAAATAACCAAAAATTACAAGTAAACATCCATCTTATGTTATAATGACGATAGGAACTAGTTTTTAACAATAAAATGATTAAAATTTTTAACAAAAAATTTATTTGCTCTTTAATTTACCCTACAAGAATTAATTTACCCATTTTTGAAGTAAAAAGAACAAAATACAATCTAATATTTAATACAATAATCACCATTATACTTTTGCCAAACAATAAACAGCTGAAGCTCAATTTAGAACTTGCAATTCAAAACACCTCTAGCTCAATCAAGTTTTATTCAAACTTACTCAATTAACCTAGTTTAATTTGTAGATACACAGCATGCTCAACTTCCAAATTAATTATGACCTCCAATTATTGTTTTTGTTCTCCTTAAAATTAAATAAAGTATAAAATTTAAAAGAAAAAAAATCAACTCAAACTACTCAAGTTAGAACATCAAAATATTCAAATTATAACTCAAGTTTGCTCGAGTCAATAGTGACAATTAAATTCAAGTCTTTTTGAACCAAACTCGTATATTTCATTTTTGCACCCCTATGAGTGACAACAGTAAACAAAAGCTACAGACAGATCCTTTAATAGTAATATTCCATGAAAATGCAAGTAAACATCGGAAAACATATGCTGCAGGGGTATATATGAGCAAGCAAGCTTCAAATTTTCACCATAAACAGTAATGAAATTAGTTAAATGTTAAAAAGAGATAGCAAATTTATTATCAAAAAGCTGCAGCATTGTTGACTATCTCTTTTTATATGAATGTCAGCATTCAACAAGGTGAAGTATTTACATGAAACCAATCATATCAAGCATTAAAGATTGGAGATTCCTAGCATTCAATCTCAGGTACCTCCATTGCTATAATGGAAACCATTACCGTGAGTGTCTTTCTGCTTAGCGCTTAGATTATTCAAGCCCCATATCCGAATCGTACGATCATCGCTGGCTGATGCCAACATGTGAGGGTTTGTTGGATTCCAGCTCACACAATTAACAGCTCCAGAATGACCTGGTAATGCCTCTATAAGCTCTCCTGTGCCCCTATGCCAAATATAGACCTAAACATACAGTAAAACAAAATTAAATTTCATTCAAACTTCAGCAATAAATAGCACTCCTTGTAAATTAGTGAAAACAAATGAATAAGAAAATTAGACGCTCAAATCAACAAGAAATATCACCTATGCATGCAAGCATATGATTGCAAATGACCAACGAACATGAAAAGCATTGCGACTTTCACTGATAAAGGAAAATTTTATCTATAGTAACCTTCACAAAACTTCAGTCTTTTATTTACAGTACAATCTCACTTAAATGACACATTTATGCAGAGATGGATCCTCTATATACGAACACATGGCAGTCAGACTATTGTTTTCCATATGGATCATTGGTGAACTTACTGCTACAGATTGATATAGTACAAATTTAAAGTCCGTACCAGTGAGTCCTCACTACCACTAGCTACAAAAGCTTGCTCAAGTCCACCAAAACAAGACCTAATGATGAAGCGGGTGCGTTTGTGGCCTCTATATTTAGAAACAAGCTTCAGATCATCTTCTATGCTCCATAGATGGATTTCCTGGTTTAGAAGATTTACCAGTAAGAATCTGTTGTCTCTTGATAATGAGAACGAGGTTATTGTTTGATCCTCTTCAATAAATCTCTCAACTTTCGCTTCCCTATCAAGTAATAATATTGCTGTTTCCCTACATATACTTATAATCTGCTTTCCATCACTTGTTATTTCCAAATCAGAAATTTTTAGGGTACGTTGCCCTTTCCAGCACTCTAGCTCTCTCCCATCCAATTCCCACATACTAATACTCTTATCATTAACACCAGAAAAAATCCATTTGCCATCTGGAGACCATCCACATGAAACCATACCAAGACCAGCTTTTTCATAAACACTCAGGCACTCACCAGAAGAGGCGTCCCAGCGCCTTACAACCTCCTCTACCCCACATGTGAGAAGCTGGTGGTCATCAGGACTCCATGAAACAGAAGAGACGGGTTTCTGGTGACCAGAGAGTTTATGTTTTAAAGATATTCCATTTGCATCAACCTACAATAAGTCAAAACATTAGAATGAGAAAATCAACTGACTTCTAGGCTTCTGAGAAGTGACAACATAGTTGATTCACAGTGATCTAAGCATTCTCACACATTATTATGATCCTTGTATGCTTGAAAATACAGATTCCAGCCAATAGAAACTCTTAATTTCACCAGCACCCTTGCATGATTGTAGAAAATTTTGAAAAAGAGGAAAAGATGGAGTCTCTTGTGTTTGAAAGTACTAAAAACTTGCCAAAACAAGAAAACAAAATAAGAGAATGGACTTAAATAATAAATTGATAAAGGATGACAAAAGAAAAGTGACCATTGCAGAGATTTTGATGTTAGATGAAGGAGATGTTCCCCACAAGTTGCTTAAATTAGGATAAAATAAACCCTCAAGAAGGCTAAAGATTTCAAGAAAATAAATAGTTATGCTTTCCACAGCTAAAAGAAAATCAAACTCAGAAAGTCCATGAATAAAATGTAGAAAAGCATTTTGACGAAACTAATATGCAGAAAAACTACAGGAGAAGAAATTTGGATAAATAAACCTCAAGTAGGTTTAATGATTCAAAAAATGACTAATTAAACTTTCTACTGCTACAAAAACAAGTTCAGGAAGTCCAAGAAAAAGATGGAGTAGAAAAGCATTTTGACCAGACACATACAGTAGAAAATGTTCAATAACAGGCCTTGTTCTAAAAAGACCAGCTCTCCCTTTTAGTAATCATCTGATTATATAATTTTTTATGTTTTTTCATTCTATTCAAATGATAACTAAAACTAAATGAAAGATTCAATAACAGACCTTGTTCCAGACAACTTTTTCTCTTTGTTCCTTTTAATTAACATTTGAAGTATACTGATTTTGATGTCAGATATGATAAGGGTTACATTCAGTTTGATGCACGTGAAGCAGCCAAGAAAGCTATAGGTCACTCAGTCTGTAACTTCTGTTTCATCACCCTTTCTCACAATTTCTCATGATATTAATTTGATGCAAACACTTGCAGAACTCAGGTCCTATAAGGGGAAAATACTAGCTTCAATTATCAGAGTTCCTTCGTAGTAGCATCTCGGGTCCTGTTTGCTAAGGTTCGATTTGGCTACTAGTTTTCGTTATTTGTTCTTTGTTATTCTATTCACCTTTCATAAACTTGATAAAAAAGACACAATAATGAGGAAAAGGCAAAATCACATTTGTTTAAAATTTAAAAAATGGCTAAAATAATCCACATTCAGACATAATCTGTCCAATAAAAAAAAATACTGTTTGTAGTGAACTGTAAATTTTAAAAGAGGAGGGGGAGGGCTAAAATCAAGTAGTAAAAATAACAATCAAGCTTAATTAAGTTTAATCAACAATCAAGCTAAGGTAGGCTATAAGAAACAAATGAAGCATAAAGTATCAGAGGAAGATGCCAAAGATTAAGGGTCTGTTTGATAGCCAGTAAAATGTTTTCCGTAAAATGATTTCTGGAAAATGTTCTACTTTTCTGTAAAATGATTTACTGGAAAATATTTTCTGGTGTTTGATTGAATCTGTGTAAAATATTTTCTGCTGTTTGGCAGATTCCCTGAAAATATTTTCTGAAAAAGTTGTTTTTACATATATTAATATATATTAATAAATTTTTATATTTTAAATTATTTTTACATATATTGCAATGATTTATTTATAATAATACTCAATTATTAAGCTACAATATTAATCGTTATAAATTGAAAAAAACTAATATCAAATAAATTATTTGTAATTGTGTTAAAAAAACAAGTATTGAATAATTAAAAAAATAAGTTACTGGAAAATCGATAAATAGAAGCAGTTTTCTACCGGAAATGAAGGAAGGAATGAAAGAGGCGATAGAGAGGAGAGCACGGAAAATGTCTTACGGAAATTGAAAGGGTAAGACATTTTCCCTAAAATGTAAACCATTTTCCCTTGTTTTGGAGTTCATTTTCCAAATGGAAAATGTTTTCAGCCAATCAAACGCTGGAAAAGTTGGAAATGATTTTCCGGAAAATCAATTCCGTCAATCAATCAGACCCTAAGTGGACATAAGCAAAAAAGATATCATATGTTGCAATATTTAACTGAAAGTACATAATAAAATACTGCCCTTATGTCCATAATGGAATACGAAAAACAGAGTCGAAAACGTAAAGCAGTTTATTACCATAAGTAGGAATTTAAAAAATAAAAATTGCAAGGCATAAGCTATAGGAAAAGTTTATCCTAAGCAAAATCAACCTTATATGTTATATCCATGTTCCAAGGAATAGCAATACCTCCCAAATGATTGCTGAGCAATCATGTGACGATGAAGCTAAGTATTTCCCATTATGTGAAAATTGCAAAAACCATATTTCATCAGTGTGCGCCTGTAGTATCTGTTGCACGAGAAATGGACGGAAAAAGGATTTTTAAAAAAGAACTTGCAAAAATAATTTAATAAAAATAAAAAAATTGCAAGTCAGAAGTTGATAAATTTCAGACTAGGAATAGACAAATAGAAACAATCAAGAATCAGAAAATATTCCAGTCAGAATACACTAAAGCAAATCAGTTGGAAGTATATGTAAACAAATAATCCAATCAACCAGACAAGTCCACTAAAAAGACAAACACAAGACAGAGGTAAACAAATTTGGGTGTCATATGATTGTATTAGTGCCATGACCATGTCAACCTGTTTATGACAAAAATATTCGTATTATGCAAGCTGATCTGCCTAACCTGTATATGACCCGTTTATACATGTTCTATTAATTGTATCAATAGTGTTCCACATTAGTCAAAATATCTACAGGTTTAACTCATTTATTGAATTATTAATATTTAAAATACATAACAGAAATTATTGTTTGTGTTTAAATTACTAATAATGTCTAAATGCATTAATCAGGTCATGTTTAAACAGGATGATCATATTTAAATGTATTACCAGTTTTACATTATGTAACCGGAGTAATACACACATCGTATTCGTGTAAAAAGTTGACATGATTAACTGATCATGCAATGTCAACGTCGGCTAATTTACCTGTTGTACTATTACCTTGACAGACTAAGGAGCCTGGAAAACATATTCTTGAAATTGTCTAGAACACCTTGAGATTTGTCTTCAGCATTCACCAGAAGACTTCACATGGTTATCCTTAGCTTATCACATATCACACCTCATTGTCTCAATCAATTACATTATCCTTGAGAAATCATGTCAGATAATGAATGTACATGTTTTATGCACATTATAAGAACTTGTTTGCAAGCTAGTGACAAAATCTTCACTAACAAAGTTTTATGGCACCAACAACCATCAATCAAAACATGATTGATAATAATATATGGGACTTGATATATAAATGGGACCCTTTTCATAAATGCAAAACTACCAAAATACTCTTTAACCATAAAATAGAATGTAATTAGCAAACTTAAAATCCCAAGTGCACTTTCCATTTGTCCTAGAAGATAGCTTTGCGGATGGAAATGCTATCACATTCCTTAAAATGTGATTTATAATTTTGTTAAAATATCTCAATGAATCATAAATATCTTCTTTTTAACATGTGATTTATAATTTTGTTGGAGAAGACTTCCAATTGTTGATCACCAATGTAGCCAATAAAACTGGACCCGACCTGCAGGTTCAACTGGAAACTGGTACATCTAGCAATTCAACTATAGTAATATGACCAAAAAATGGACTAACTGCATAGAACCAGCCAAAACCTGGAATCAGCCGGTCAACCCAGAAATACACAATAAAATAAAGAATTGTTGAAGGTGAAATCAGGAAAAACTCCCAAGCATTTTTTCTTGATCATGTCACCCCAACAAGAAGAAAGAAAAAAGCAAGAGATAAAAGCTGGTAGTACAGATCTAAACTCGATTTTTCTTTTTCAAAGCTTCCAACAATTTTCTTATTTTTGGGTGGGTGTTTAGCATAGACAAAAAGGAGAGAGACAAGACCGACCTTTTAAAATTTGTCGTATTTTGGCAATACAAGGTGAGAAGAGAGTGATTGGGACAAGGTAGAGGGGGAGAGAAGAGACTTGGGAAAGAGAAAGGAAGATGGTGAAACTAGAAAGAGAAGAAAGATGGGAGGTGGGAAGGAGAGATAAGAAATGTGAAGGGAAAGGAAGATGGAGAAATGAGAAATAGAAGAAAGATGGGGAAGTTGTCAAAGGAAATAATTTTCTCAGGCTGTGTACATTTGATAGAGGACAATGTTAAGGACTATTGTTGAACCAAAAACTAGAGACTTGACCGGTTCGATTTCCGGTCTCCTTTTAAACATTCTTATGAGTACCTCCCAAACACCAAATGTGCATTCCAGGCATGACCACAAAGAAAAGGTAAAGATGAGTCAAGCTATGTTACAGGGATTCAAGTACTGACACCCAATAATAGTACGTGTCCACGTGTCTGACTTACCTTTTGTTTAAAAGCTTGAACCCACAAAATAAACCAAAAAGGATCCAATAATTAGATAGGATATGCAGATTATAACAATGCCTTAAATAAATAATATGAATGCAAATAATGCAATCATTTATAAATCAATGGTATGAGTTTTAACTCTACATTTATTCATTTAATTATATATAAATTATTTATTTGATTTAATTAATTCATTTAGAATGGCATTTATATCATTGTATTCAAATTTCAAACAATGATCCTTTTTTTTATGTTATAACTTCCTCCTTAATAGTGATACCTTTAGTTTGGACACCATAAGATTCAACTCACTTTGCATACTCCCTCAATAAACTTTCCATTTTCATCTCTAATTATTTAGCCAACTTCAATTCAAACCATCCAAATTATTAATAGTATTAATTCAAGAAAAGCTAATGTATGGATCAAACTATAGATAGAGGGGGGCAAAGTCAACAAATTCAACAGTGGGAAGAATCAGGAATAGATATTTTGTGTTTTATCCAAGTGATGAAGTGTTGGATACACGTACAATATCAATTATAGAAGATTCTATGTAACAAAGGAGTCAAGGAAATTTGGTTTAACGAACTATTACAACATACCAAGAGTAGTTTCACTCGCCTAATTTATTTGTTGGAACAAAGCTTTGGATACCAAGCATGAAGATATTGACTTGGACATTGATCAACTTAGAAAATGACCTTCCATTAGTATTTTTTTTCAGAAATCACAATGAGTTCTCAAGCACCACGATTAGGATCATTCCATGCAATATTCTTCCAACAATGAATGGGATATCAAAGAGCTTCATATTGTTTCTTAGAGTCTGCAAGTTCTACAATTTAACCTATGTTAGATACTTTTCTAGCACATCATCTATATTCAAGGTGAGAATACTAGAATACAAACCATCATCAATGACTCAAGATTGGTCTTCCCATTGCCATTTTCAGATCTTAGAAACCCTGGAGCACATTTTTTATGCTAGGGTAATAGGTATATAGGTAGTGAAAGGCTCAAGATTGCAGCTAATAAAGAAATTGTTTATAGAAAAAGAAGTATTCAAAATATTAATGCCAATGAAAGTATAAACACTAGAATTTAAAACCTATTTTATAAACAAAGGCCTAATATCGTTTCTATCATGCCTGAGTCAAGAAAAGATTATTGAAGCAAATTACCAGAGTTTATATTGCAACAAAACCCATACTTATAAAGCACGATGTAAAATAGATTTCTAATTTCGACAATACTAAGACACAAAATTTTGATTCAATAAAAAATGTAGAACTAATAAATTTTCCATCTTAAGTAAAGCATGAAAGATAAGAGAAAGATTTCAAAACTATAAAATCTGATTACCAAAATAGAATCTAACCTGCAATGCATAAGAAGGAATTTGATCTCTCGCACACTGATGATCAGCAAATAGTGATATTTCCTCATCCAAAGAGTTGTGAAACATGCAAGCATCTCTTTGCAAGCCAAGGGCCTGTTCAACTAAATGCTCCAACCTTCTTTCAGGAATCATAACTGTTGGAGGAAGCAGCTTCTGTAATTCTTCCAATAACTTAGTCCGGGATCTTGCCCTTGAAGTATCTTGTTTTGGAGACCGAACAGTAAAACAGTGAGAGGGTGACACAATGGACAAAGAAAGCTCACGAACTCTACTATGATTGATACAAAGAGGAGATATCTCAGTTCTCAGTGTCTTCAGAGCATCCATGACTTTTTCTTCATCCAAAAATTCAAAAAACTTCTGCTCCAATATCAGAAAAGAGGCTGATTTTATGGTCATTTCATCTGTTAGACCAATATTGTGCAATGTGGCGACACTTTCATCCCAATCTCCCTCAAGAACTTGCCGCATAAATACATTAATAATAGAAGAATGCAATGCTATCCCTGATTCCTCTTCTAAATGAGCACCACTCCTTCTATAACCAAGCGAGTACAATGCTTTTGCCATTATTCGGACAAATTCAACTTTCTTTATAACTCCTTTTGAACCAACAACTTCTTCGCCCCCATCAGACTGCAGGGGCCGAGCCATCAAGTCTCTTGAAGACCCAACTATAGACTCTTTAACAGTTGAACCGTTTGAAAGATGTATCAATTCTTCAGAGGATAGTTTCATGCGTTTTGAGGCTGGTTCATCATCCTCTACACCTCCCATGAAATGTGCACCTCAGCCCATATATTATTGAAGTGGTAAAAAAATAGCAATAGGTAGCAATGCCAATAAACCCCTGCATAAAATAGTCAAAAAGAAGTTGGTTTCTAAATTTGAGCATAAGACAGAGACAGACTCACAGAGTAAACTCTCACCATTATCACCGTCCAAAATATAACATGATTAAGTCATAAAAAACACACGCAATTAGGAGAAGGGTACATGTTATTTCCTAAAAGTAATCAGTTCAGTTATCCTTCATAAAATATGCAAATACAAAGCTTTTTATACTTATCCTTCATAAAAGATCTTAGGAAGTAAGGAGAGCAACATCTTATCTAAGGCAAGGGTTTGTTTCAAAAACTCCATAGTATATCCATCCTTAAGAACTTCACATACTCATAGCAGATATAAGTTGTCTGTCCAAAATAATAGAACACATTCTTTATCACTTTGGAGACATCCCAAACTTGAAATTTTAGCCAAAAAATTTATCATGGGAGCTAGAAATTTAGACTAAGTGCCCAATGTGACAGTTAGGGGTGAGTGTTCGATCGAATCGAGTCGAATTAAGTGAAAAAATTTCGAGTTAATCGAGTTGACGAGTCCTTATTTAGATCCCGAAATTATTATTTTAAAAAAATTAAATTTTTAACTATCTTTATATGTTCTTTAGATTTTTTTTAAATTTATAATTTTTTTAAATATATAAATTTTGTAATTTTTTTAAATATTTTGAATTTTAAAAATTATTTTGAATATTTGAAAATTATTTTGTATTTTTTTGTTGAGAGAGACACCAATTTGCTCATTTTCAAAATTGACAAAGACCAAAAGAGTATTTACACCAATCTATTATTCAAATTATTCGAGTTATTCGAATTTTAAAAATCAACTCGACTCGAACTTAAAACTTGAATTACTTATTGAGTTGACTCGAATAACTCAAATAACTCGATTCGATTAACTCGAAAGTCAATTTTTTTTTTTTTTTCGAATTGAATCAAGTTTTGCTCACCTCTAATCATAATTCCAATTTTCCAGCTATTCTATTTTAACATAATGGTTAAAATATCCCGATTAACATTAAAAAGTACTCCAATAACAGAGTCAATCCATAGAAATATGCTTAGATGCAGATGGTCACATCATTTTTTGTTTACTTCCTAAGCAACAACAATGTAACCTCCCTAGGTTGGGGACAAAGCCATGTTTGGAGGAGATATCGACACCCACTTGAAGTAATTTCATGATTGTAAGAAGCCATTCAAGTAAAGAGAGCATGATGTAATTTATGACACTAGTCAGTTTCAACAAGTCATAGTATAATTATTCTTAAGAACTTCACATTCTCACAAATAGCAGATATTAGATATCTACCCAAAAGAATAGGAGACATACTTTTATCCATGTATCCAAGGTAAATTGGAGGCTTCCCAAACTTCAAATTTCAGCCAAAGAATCAAATTCAGGGAACTTGGAAAGATAAATTATACTGAACCTTTTAAGGTTTAAAATAAATTGTTAGCTAGATATAACTGAGGATCCAATAAATAAGAAAGAAAACTAGTACATCATTCTTGCTAGCGTAAGAATTTAACCATAAGGACTTTGTTCCCAATACAGAAAACAAAGGGAACATTTCATTAATTTGACATAACTAAAGATCCTACCAAAAAAAATAAAAAGCCAATATGGGATTTTAACATCATTTGTAATCTATGCTAAAGGGAAACAAAGGGGGCATATGGTTTCAATGTCATTCAAAGATTATTCTTACCATACTATTCTACTGCAGAATGCTTTCAGAAGGACAATGCTTCTGAATTAGTCATATTAGAGCAATTACTTGAAACATTTAAAGCAATTCTACTGCTATTAGACATGATGCTAACACAATCCGATTTTAAAGTCAGGGGTTCTTGATCATTCTCTTCGAATCTTTGTGATAAAAAGTTTTCAATATTTATGTTACTTCAGAGAAAAAAAAAACAAAAATGCATTTTGCGCGATCTTTTCTAATTTAGTTGATGAAGCTGTTCAATTGCCATGTCTGCAAATTGTGTCAAAGTTGGGAATGTCAATCATTACGGACAATCAAAGGAGAAGAAATATCATTGTATCCTTCTCCAATAGCAATTTACTTCTTATACATTTGGATCAGTCTACGAAAATAAATGTAGTGGCCAACACATCTCTAAGTACAACTTCTCTATCCCAAACTAACATGGAAGGAGAAAAATGAAAATAAGCATAAAGGATTCAGAAAGTAAATGTTTTGTTTTGCTAGGAGTCTAGGCCTAAGATGGAAATTAAGCAGTCATAATTCTTAATATAATTGCGCAAGCCTAAGTAGGTGTTGCATATTCCACTAACTCAACTTGTCAACATACAAGTTGAGAAAGTCACGTAAAATAATTATGGAATCCGCATTTGTACATGATTAAAAAGATCAGATTGCCACAGTATCCATATATGATGAAGCTGAAACTAAACAAATCACGTTAAAGATACGATGGCAATTTCAAAAAGATAAGAAAGAGATTTGCCAACATTAGCATGTAAAAATGAACAAAGAAGAGGATTTTAGTTCCAAAGTAGAATAAAAAAAAGTTTCAAGCAGGAAAGATGGAAAACCCACATCTGATAAATAAAAGTCAATAATGTAGATTATCTACAATACCAAGCAGCTAAAACTAGTACCTCCGAATACAGTATGAAAAAGACAAAGCTACTAGCAAATAAGCTAAAAGGCAAAACTTACCCAAAACCAGTAGAAGATTAAATTGCAAGTTAAATCAGAGTAAACCGGCATTAAAATGGAAAAATCTGGAATCCCAGAAAAGTATTATGAACCAAGCAGCCCATTCAGATCAGAACAATCGGATGAAAATCCAATGATCAATAAAATTAATGAAGTTGAAGAAATGCAGAAGACTAAGATTAAAAAACAACAAACTAAACCAAACCAAAAAAGATTACCCTTTTTATCTTATATTTTGTCGGCAGAAACTTAATATAAGCAAGAAACTGACGAAATGAACAGGAAAAATAAAGTATAAGGATTAAAATCAGATATGGAATTGTAAAGGGCTACCCATATCCAAGAGAAAAGCAAGGTGTTTGATAACTTTGCAAATGGGTAGAGTAAGGAAAACAAGAGACTTTGAGTTTTTTCTTTTTTTTTTTCTTTTTTATTTGGGATATTGAAATATTTTGCTTTGAATTTGGGGAATAGATCTACTTGCTAATTTACCCATAAAAGCTTTTTTTTTTTTAATTATCGAAATTGGCCCATCCATTATTTAATTATTTATCGGAATTGTCTATTTTTCATGAAATCGCGTCACGTCGGTAGCGATGTCGAGTCTGCGCGCCAGAATCGCATCCACGTCGGTAGCGAGTTCTTGGCGTGGAAGCAAATCGCTCCCTCTAGGACGCGATTTGCTGACGTGGGATGAATAGTTTATGTTTTTTAGCTTGGAAAACTTTGAAAGGCCATAACTTTTCGCTCGGTTGTCTGATTGAGACGATTTTTTTTATTTCGAATAACTTTTTGAGATCTACTCGCTAACAAACAGCCGAAGGCGGTTTGCCGCAGTTTTCGTCGAAAAAGATAATTTTTTACCTCTAAATTTTGATTTTTCGGTTTAAAATTGAATTTTGAAACATTCAAATCATTATTTTCCTTATTTATTTGAAGTAAACATCCGATTTTTTACAGAATTGTTACATTTTTTTGAATCTTTTTTGCCTTATTTTTAAAAAATTTACCGAAATGGGCCGAGTTAATTGATTAAAAAAATAAATGCAACAAGTACAAAAAGATTCAAAATTATTACCAACAAGATTTGAACTAAGGTACTAAGGAAAAAAGTAAACATCTTAACCAACTAAGCTAAACTAATTAATTGACATATTATAAAAATATTGTTATTATCTTAATTATATTACTTACGTTCTAATGATTTATCGAACCTATTCCATACACGTGTCAAATCAGAAAATATAATACAACAATTCTGTAAAAAAAATCCGGTGTTTACTTCAAATAAATAAGGAAAATAATGATTTGAATGTTTCAAAATTCAATTTTAAACCGAAAAAATCAAAATTTAGAGGTAAAAAAAGATCTTTTTTGACGAAAACTGCAGCAAACCGCCTTTAAATTTTGTCAGCGAGTAGATCTCGAAAAGTTATTTGAAATAAAAAAATCGTCTCAATCGGACAACCGAGAGAAAAGTTATGGCCTTTCAAAGTTTTTCAAGCTAAAAAACATAAACTGTTCATCCCACGTCAGCAAATCGCGTGACGTGGACTCGATTTCTTGGCGCATACCCTGACATCGCGCTGACGTGGACGCGATTTCGCAGAAAATGGACCATTCCGGTAAATAATTAAATAATGGGCCTATTTCGGTAATTTTAAAAAAAAAGACTTTTATTGGTAAATTGCTCAAATCCACTTTAATATTTTTTTTTATCTTTGTAATTCCATCTATTTTAATTTTTAAAGAATTAATTCATTTATTCAGCGTACAAACATGTTATAATAAAAGCACAAACTTCCATTAACACAATATTTAGCTACATTAACAATAAAATATGTTGCTTGAGTCTTAAATTGGTTAATATCAACATTGTTATCAAGAAAATCTGATTCAAGCAATTTAAATAACTCTTATTTAAGAAGTTGTAAAGGATTATGATTAGTTTTAAACTTGTATAAGAAAAAAAACATTATAACACTTTGACAACCAATCAATTTTATTACAATTCAAGTAAAATATATCTATTTAATTTTAAATTTTAAAAATATAAAAGATTAATAATATTGAGTCCAAGTCATGACATTTTTTTCAAATAATAATACAATATAATCTTATACCATCGCATTTTAATCAAATTTTGATGAAATTTAAATTTAGAAACTAAAATCTATTTTAATTGCAAAAGCTTCAAAAATATTTTTAAAAAGAAACAGCTATATTGCCCCTTTTTTTCTTTTAAATAATGATTTGCACTGAGAAAACTAATTAAAATGGGGTTATAATGCAAGAAAAAATAATAATGGATTTGGATATAAAGGTTATTGGTTTTAATTAATTGGGTTATTTCAGATTATTTTTGGGTAAAGACAATTTAAGGTTTTAAAATTATTCAAATAATTTTAGAATCATCTACGTTTTTAATTAGAGTATTTTGAGTTTTTCAAATCAAATTATTTTTTGTTTAGGCTATTTTGAATTATAATTATTTCATATTTAGTCATTCAAGTTTAATTTGATACATGAATTATTTTGAATTTGATCCATGAATTATTTTGAATTTGATCATATTGTATTTAATTGTTAGGTAAGTATATATTTTTAAAATGTGTTTTTGAAAAGTGTTACGAAATTTATTTTTTTGAAAATTATGGTTTAATATTTTATGTGATTAGCATTAATGTCAAAAAATGTTATGAAAAGTTAAAATGTATATTTTAGACATGATATTATAATGTAAAAGGTAAGTTTGTAACACCCTTATTTCTGCGGGTCAACTGGGAACGAAGATATTACCAGAAAAATAGAAATCGTTACATAAAATCAAAAATAAAAGTTTCAGTAGTTACGTCATTCAATACGAATTAGTAAACCAATTTGAAAATATTGTTCAATGGATTATAGTTTATATAGCACATTCCCATTGAAAGATAAGAGTATGCCGAAAAATGCTTATGACATAAAAGTTAAAAATTTAGTGAAGTGTCATCATTCGGTTTATACAAAAAAAAGTTACATGAAGGAAATCCCAAATTAATTTCAAACATCATTCAAACAAAAGAAACTGAGGCTACAGGCCACCCCAGTTGATATACATGGTACAAACTAAACAATGAATGGCTCACAAATGAGTCTGTAGTCTGGCTGAGTCCCTTACAAGAGTTTGTAGTGCTTTACAATACCTGAAATGGTAAATGAAACTAGGTAAGTTCAAAATGAACTTAATGAGTTCCAAGGATAATCAATAACCTTTTTATCAAGGTTTCAAGGAAACGAAATCAAGCTAAATAATTAAAACACTTGATATTATCATACAACTTACACGCGAATGTAACATTACAATTGTGTACAATTCGTTGGCGGATACAAATCACAAATCAAGACTATTCATTAGCGAATCCTATCTGCTGCTAAGTGCACACAATTGGTGTAATATCTCGTTTTCCAATAGTGTCAAAAATAGTGGTTTTAGGACCACAATTCTAATATGTAAGGTCATGTTTTATTGTTTCATTAATGTTTATAGAGGTAAATTGGGGTCGTATTAAATTTTGGTGGAAATATTTTAATATTTAATAGTTAATTAAGTAAAAAGGATTAAATTGTAAAAGTTTAGAAAGTTAGTTGTTATTAGTAAATTGGGTTCAGTAGCTTTAGAAATTTAATTTGGTGGCTTTAACTGGTAATTAGACCATCACTATCTAAGATGGACAGTTATGGGTAAGCATATGTGATATTTTATAAGTTGATTAAAGGGTAAATGTGTAAATTATTAATTTAACTAAAGAAACAAATTAAATAAAAATAAACATCATCTTCTTTAGTGGAGTTTTCACTGAAATTTTGAAGGAAAAACACCATCGAAGAACTTAGGGAGGTTCGACCATAATCTTCTTTGCATGTGAGTTCTTTTTTAGCTTATTTTTATGATATTTGTGTTTTTGAGATCATTGCAACTAGGTCCAATTAACTCATAGCTTCATCTTAAAAACTGTTAAGGATTTTGAAAGGTATCATTGCTGAATTCTGGTTATTGTAGATGTTAATTGATGAGATGAAAGCTTTAGTTGTTGATTTGAATTAGTTTATTAAGTAATTTTGTTAGTTTTTGAGTTAAGGATTGATTTGATAAAATATTAAAATTTACATGGTATTCTTGTGAATTTGAATAGTTATAGACTGTACTAATATGGGAATAAATTTCTCTAGCATGGGTATTTAACAAATTTTTCTAAATTTGGAGATTTTAAGTTTAGGGACTAAATTGTGAAAATGTAAAAGTTTAAGGAAAATGTATAATTAATGAAAAGTTAAGGGTCATATGCATTGAATTGATGTGAAATGTTTGTGTAATTAATAGATTGTATTTAATTATTATATAGATCAAGAACCGAACCAAAAATACAATAATCGAGAGAAGGGAAAATTGCAAGTAGTCCCTATGTATTAACCGAAATTGAATTATAGGTAAGTTCATAGTTTGTGATATGTAAATTAAAAGTTTCTTGAGATTATGTTATTGTTTCTAGTTAATTGTTTAATACATGTGAAATTTCATATGTTTTTATAGTATATTAAATACTTAAATCAAATTCATATGAAAATGACTAGTGGATGGTGTCAATCTTTGTAATTGCACAATTTCGGCATGAGTGTATTCAATTTATGTTATGTATACAGAAATGAGGAAGTTCTCTGGTTGATAAATATACGTAAATGTAGCGAATTTATATATAATGCCTGGTTGAACGTAATAATTGCTAGGATACAATTGGCATGCCAATAAGGTTAGTATGTGCACTTGTACGAGATTTGCACTTCATTGCCTCTCTTCACACTTCAGTGCCTTTGTATACACTTTGGTGTCTCTGTTTGTACTACGATGCCTCTACTTTCTGTTTACACTTTGGTGCCTCTGTTATGAATTTATGATGCCTTTGGTGTGGTGTAGTTACCCGAGTATCCGAGTTGAGTTACTTAGTTCATCGGGCTAAATGTTAACGGAATGTATGGTTGATCTATGGATTTAAATGTTAATGCATATCCAAGATATTAGAAAGCATCAAATGTTCAATGAATTACTTGTTTATATATGAGCACATTTATATTGATGAAAAGATATTATGGGGTTGATAAGTTGTTTGAGAAGAGGATTATCATGATTTATGTTATTATGTGATCAAGAACTAATGTGAATTATGAATGTGTATTTGGTTATCAGAAATTGTATTTTATCTCTTTATACTTTGATGTCAATTAAGGTAAGTTGAGTTTGATGATTTAAACTATGAACTTACTAAGTTTCTTAAGCTTACTTGCTTCATTTATATTCTTTTGTAATTGTCAAAGTTGTGGACTGACCAAACGGATCGACTGAAAACTCACACTATCCATCCATTTTGGTAGCTTTTGTATTTTCATTTTGGAATGTGACATGTATGTAGGTGTTTTGTTGTCAATATGTAAAGGTTATGTTATTTGCATATTTAGTGCAATGGATGATGTGAAAATGTATAGGTGATGTGTTTTAGTTTGGTAATCTTAGTGATGAGAATATGGTCATAATGCTTGGGTTGGTAAATTTGATGTGTGTGATCATATTTGGTCATTCTGGATGAAGATTGTGTATGAATTGGTGAACAATGACATGTGTTTTATATAGTTAAATTGTTGTTTTGAATGACTAATAAATGTGGTGTCTTTGAATGACACACTGGATAGGTTTTATTGGTGGATTGAAAAGGTATATGTTGAGTGTGACGTTATGAGGTTTTGGTATGTAAAGATTTATGGAAGTAGGATGTCTTGGCATGTAAGATTTGGACTTGTTTTGGGGGTAATTATAGCTGCACACGGCCTGGAACACGGGCTGTCACACGGCCGTGTGACATTTCAAAATTAGGTGTAGGATCCACATTGCCTGGCACACGGGTAGTGACACGGCCTACAACACAACCGTGTGACCCAATTTCAAATATACACATGGTATGGCACATGGCCTATGACACGACCGTGTGGCCCTATTTTGAATACTCATATAGGCGGACACACAAGCTGGGAAACGATTGTGTGTCTAGACTTCGAATGTTCATATGACCTGGGCTTTGTCGCACAGCCTGGCCACATGGCCGTGTGACCCCTATTTTGAAAATTTGCAAGTTTTACTAAAATCTTTTGTTTTGTTTTGATTTGATCCTAGATTGTTCCTAAACTATTTTTAAGGCCCCGTAAGCCCGATTTAAGACCAATAAGTGTATTTACACCATGAATTGATTTGGTTTGTTATAAGTTTATTAATTATTTGTTTAAATGTTCTAAAATGAAGTGAAACGTCTTATTTTGCTTAGTAGTAATCCATAACCCTAATTCGGTAACAGAGATAGGTTAGAGGGTGTTACAATTGGTGAATACAGGTCACCATTAACTTCAGTTTACATGTGAATATTAGCTATATCTAATTACAAATCACAAGCAAATTTCAAATCATAACTAAAATTAGTTCACATGCAAATACCTATTCTAATTAAGTATACATGCATGCTTTGCATGGACAGTTCATGGACCCCTTCCTTATGTTAGCTTTTGATCCATTTAATGCTCCAAAGAGCTACTGTAACATCCCGATTTTGGGCCTAGTCGGAACAGTGGTTTCGGGACCACAAATTCAATGAGGAAAAATTTATTTTTACTATATTTTTATGGCCTAAAATTTCACGGAATGATTTCGTGAAAATTTCATTAAAAAATTTCAACATTTGGGCACTCAATTTAGTCAAAAGGACTACATTGTAAAAAGTGTAAAAGTTGAGTTCTACATGTTAGAGGTGTCCAATTGTTATGAAATTTTAAATTGGAGGTCTTTATATGATAATTAGAGCATTGGTTGAGTTATGGACAAAAATGAACATGAGATAAGTGAAATAGGAAAATTTTAAGTTAGGGGCATTTTGGTAATTTGGTAATTAAAATGAATTAAAAGGGAAAAAGATGGCAAGTTGTGCTCATCTTCTTCATTTGGCCGAAATTAGCAAGGGGGGAAGCCATATTTAGGGTTTTCAAGCTTCCAAGCTCCATAGTAAGTGATTCCAAGCCCCGTTTTTAATGTTTACATTTTTGAAGCCCCGGTAACTTGATTTAGCTTATTTTAGCAATAATTTAACCTAGGGTTCATATTTGGAAAAATACCCATAGGTGAAATATGTTTATTTTGATGTTTTATGGTATAATATGAAGCTTGAAATTATGTTAAACAACTTTTGCTAAGCGATTTTAAGTGAAAACGAGTAAAATGACATAATCGGTAAAAATACCTAATGTTCATAAGTAAGTGTTAGAATGGAAATTTGATGTTACCATAGAAGGGAAAAATGTTCAGCATGTTATAAAACATAATAATATGGGATGAAGTTTAATTTTCGAGCTTTGAAGTAAAAGTGTAAATATGTAAAAGTTTAGGGGCAAAATCATAATTTTGCCAAAGTTAGATTCGAGGGCTATTTTGATAAATGTGAGTATTAAATAAACTAAATTTGCTATTATAGATCAAGAAGAACGAAATCCAGGGTTAGACCGTGGAAAGAAAAATGTTGAAGACTAAGTTGATAGATTTTGCCATATTTTGTACTGAGGTAAGTTTACGGTAAATAACTACAATATTTCAATAATTATTATTAATTCTGCTATTTTCTATCAATTATGTATTTATTTTATGAAATTATTTAATGTTGACTCAAGTATGAGACGATAGAGGATTAGTATTAAAAAGTCTCGTTGAAACATTAGGAATGTATCAGATACAAATGTCATGACATTAAGGGAATGAGATCCCATGTAAGACCATGTCTGGGACAAGGCATTGGCATTATTGAGGTTATGAGAGGTCCTACGTAAGACCATGTCTGGGACATGGCTTTGGCATGTTATTATTAGACAAGTGACCCAAGTATCCTTATTATTCCAATGTGGCTCAACGGGATAGTAAACAAATTATGTTCCATGAAAGTTCAGGTAAAGGCATAAATAGCAAATTCAGGTGAGTTATAAGAGTTAAGAACATATTATGTTATCAATTGAGAACCAACATTTCAGCAAGAGAAGAGTAAATTATAATCATGATTTATCTAAGTAAACAAGTAAGTGAATGAGTAAGAGATTAAGTAAGAGGAAATTAGATATCATGACACTTAAGTATATTTATTTGTGCTAAATGTTGTTATTTATTTGCTTGTAAACTTACTAAGCTTTATGCTTACTTCCTTTATTTTCCTTCTTTTATAGTATTACAAGCAAATTCGAAAATCTTAAAGACGTCAGAGAGCGCTCACACTATCAACAACAACAACTCGGTATTTTATGATGATCAATGTTTGAGCTATGGCATGTATAAGGACTTAGTCATTTTGAATGTATGTCCTTATGATATTGCTAACGGATGATGTGTAAATATGTGATAATGTTTAGCTATTAAAATGGCTAAGTAAGAATATGTTTGGTATTATGAATGCCTAGGTGATAGTTTATACCTAGAAATTATGAAAGAGTAAAAATTTGCAATGAAACAGTTTTAGGACAACAGCAGTGATATGACTTTGAAAAATAACCAAGGATAGTATAAAATGAATTAGAGAGTGAATGATATATAGAATTAAAGCCTATCGAGTCTATTTTCATAGAAAAATAACGGTGTGGGTAAAGAAATTTTATATTCTGAGATATTTGAATTTTGGTTAGACAGGGTCAAAATGGTTTTTGGAGTCCCCTGTTCTGACTTTAGAAAATCATTAAAAATTGTAAAAAATAATTGTAGTTATAATTTATATGTCTTGATTCCTTAGTGAGTCTATTTTCTATAGAAACAAGTGAGAACACCATATGAAAATCATACGATGAGAAAATTGATTTTTAGTGAATAAAGGTCGAACCACAAAGCGGAAACAGGGAGATTTTAATGAATAAACTGTACTAATTGGCTAAATCAAAAATTCTGAAAATTTTATGGTAAGATAATATATGAGTCTAGTTTTAGGGAAAATTTACGTATCTAAATTTTGAGTTTTGTAACTCGAGTTATAATTAAATTAGTGACTACAGTGTAGGTGCACATCATTATGGTGAACAGTGAAATAAATTTTAAAAGCAAATTTTTATGCCCCGAACTAATAAGTTAAGTCAAGTAACGCCCCATGCTCAACTCTGGAAATGGTCTCGGGTAAGGGGTGTTACAACTACGGTTTCATATTCACGGTATGTCATATCCCAAAAATTAGGTTACTAGAATCGGGTTAGGAAATCAAGGGTTAGTGAACTGAAAATCAAAATTAGGTTGGATATTAAAATAAGTAGAAATAAATAAAATAAAATAATAAAATAATTAGAAATTAAAATTAGGTGTTTGAGAATTAATTTCCTTAAAACGGATTTTTAAACGAGATTAGATTTGAAAATAATTTAGAAAAAAAAGTTTTAATTGAAAATAAGGACCTATTTAAAAATAGAAGAAACTTGAAATGGTTAAAGGGGAAATGACCCAATTTTTAAAATTTGGTTGCCTATTTAACAACCCCTGTTAGAGTATGCCCAAGGACTATCATGAGATGATTGTAATCACATACTCATTTTACCTTGTTTGTTAATATAAGACATTGTCATTGTTATTTCAGTTTATTTTCTGTGTGTATAAATAAACTCACTACACCAAAACAGGCTTTTAGCGGCACTTTTAGTGGCGTTTGGACAAAAAACGCCGCTAAAAATCGAGCATTAGCGGCGCTTTACATAAAATGCCGCTAAAGATCGAGCATTAGCGGCGCTTTCAAAAAAGCGCCGCTAAAAATGAGCATTAGCGGCATTTTTTGAAAAAACGCCGCTAAAAATCTAAGCCCAACGGCATCGTTTTTGACCTTTCGGGGCTTTAGCGGCGTTTTTTAAAAAGCGTCGCTAATGCTCAGATCTTTAGCGGCGTTTTGGAAAAAGCGTCGCTAATGCTCAGATCTTTAGCGGCGCTTTTTCAAAACGCCGCTAATGCTCGAGCTTTAGCGGCGTTTTGAAAAGCGCAATAATGCTTAAACTTTAGCGGCGTTTTAGAAAAGCGCCAAAAAATATTTTATCTTTCTATTTACTATTTAATTTGTTTATTTGTATTAATTAAAATTCAATTTATTTTAATTGAATATTTATTAAAAATGAAAAATTAAAATACTATTATTTAAAATAAGTTTAAAATTTTTGGGTACATGACTGATTAATTTTTAATGTATATATTAAATAATTTCATATATAATTGTAAAAGATACGATAGTATTAATTTTAAAATATTTAATTAATTATCATTATAGTTTAGGGTTTAATATATATGGTTTAGGGTATATGGTTTAAGGTATATGGTTAATTTAGGATTTAAGGCTGGTTTAGGAGTTACAATTTTAAGGTTTATAGATTATGAAATTAGGGATTATGGATTAGGGATTTTGGTTTAAGGGTTGTGATTTAGGGGTTAGGGGTTAGAGATTAAGAGTTAGTGATTTAGGGTTTATGAATTCGATGTTAGGTTAGGGTTTAAGGTTTAGATTAATTAGTGTGTTTTAATTTATATTAAATAAGGTTTAGGGGTTAGGGGTTAGGGATTTGGGTTAGGGTTTAAGGTTTAGATTAATTAGTGTTTTTTAATTTATATATTAAATAAGGTTTAGGGGTTAGTAGTTAGGGGTTAGGGGTTAGGGGTTAGGGGTTAGAGATTAAGAGTTAGTGATTTAAGGTTTAAAGATTTGGAGTCGGGTTAGGGTATAAGGTTTAGATTAATTAGTATTTTTTAATTTATATATTAATTAAGTTCTTATATAATTGTAAAAGAGGGGTTAGGGGTTAGGACTTAGAGGTTAGGGGTTAGGGGTTTAGGGTTTATGTTTTATGATTTAAGGTTTAGGAGATAGGGGTTAGGGGTTTAGGGTTTAGATTAACATTAGGATTATAGTTTAAATTATTTAAGAGATAATAGATAAACTTTATATATATTAAATGGTTTAGGATTTAAGGTTTACTTGAGATTTATTAAATAATAAAATTTTATACAATCTTTTATATTTAAAAATATTTAATCTAAACAATTAATTGATATATTTAAATATTAAATTATAAAAAATTGATAAAAAAAAGTAATAGATGGATACAGATAAATAACTATCTATTTTGGATAGGACCAAATTAGAACAAATAAAAATGAAATACAAAAACAAAAAATTATAATTTTATCTAATTCTTTTAAATTTAAAAAATTATTTATTTAAAATTTATTTGAAAGATATAATCATTTAATATAAAAATTGTAAGAAATAGAGCGTTAGTGGCGTTTTTTCAAAAACGCCGCAAAAGATAGGAAATAGCGGCGTTTTTGTTAAAAACGCCACAAAAAAAGAGCAATAGTGGCGTTTTTCTTCCAAACGCCAGTAATATTTTTTGCAAAATGACGTCGTTTTGTGTTTATATATATTTTTTATCCCAAAATTCCAAATGAATTATATTTTCCCCCCTCTTTTTCCCAAAATCGATTCCCTTTATTTTCCCCCCAATTTCTCCCCAACCCCGATTCCCTTTATCTTTCCCCCCAATTTCCCCAAATTGGCAGCCCTCTGCATCTCCTCAAAGGGTACAGATTCATGGAGACCTTACAAGAGTTTTTCAACCAAATCCAAATCCTAAACTGCGTCTCTCCCAATTTCTTCTTCACTTTGAGGTTTTCTTGCAAGAGTTTATAGAGAGGTGAGACCAAGTAATTTTGGGTTACAACCGAGAAACCAAAGTAACGAAAAAAGGTGGATATAGATGGGATCTTGGGTAACCGAGATTGAAGCTAGGCAAACCAAGCATACCGGAGATGAAAATGGGTTAAAAGAAGAGAAACATGGTGGTTATACTTGGTGTCATCCTCCATGCCGTTTACATGTTAAGCATTTTCGACATCTACTTCAAGACCCCCATTGTTCATGGCATGGATCTTGTCTCCCCTCGCTTCTCTCCTTCTGCTAAACGCCTTGTTCTTCTTGTTGGTAAACCCACCTTTCTTCTCTTTTTAGGGTTCAACCCCTTGATTTTGTTGAATAGGATTGATAGTGAAAAATGGCTTGTTGAGTTTGATGCGAATCTGACGATTCAGCTAAATAGAAACAAAGAACCTTTTGGGTATGTTAGTTATTTACTTATTTTAGCTTTATATTAAAAGGCTAAGTTTTTATATGAAAATGGAGAACTCAATGATGGGTCATTCATGATTATTGTGGTGCATCTACGTTTAATGTTTGAAACATTTCATTTCTGAAATGATTACTCATTTTTAATGTTTAGTGTAATTACTAATTGCTACGTCTTGGTAAAACCATATCATTGCAAAGGATGGTTTACGTCTTGATAAATTTTTCGAGCGATTTGGAAGGGAATTTGAGCACCCTTTTAAGAAATATGATTAAGAATCAATCAAGGTCGCTGGGGAGTATCTCATGTTCGGCCTCCAACGGAGTCAAGGCCTGGACATGTTGCTATAATTTCTCGATTATAAGGACTGGTATGCCAAATTTATTCTGGATTATTTAGACGCCCACGTGGAATGTATTTCAGTGCAAAGGATAAAGGAGAGATGATGTCTATGATATATAATTGGCCTGCTCAAAAGGTAAGTTTGTGCATGTTATGAATTATTGCTTACTGCACATTTTGAGTATATGTCTGTGAATCATTGCAAGATGGCGGTAGCTAATACCTATATAACATTTTGAGTTTCCTCAACTCCTAACTGACTCTTTGATATTCGCTTGCAAAATTTTAAAACCATGAATGATTTTGTGAATTACAAATTTTAAAATTTTCTCTCTTAGAAAAAATATTAAAATTAAAATGACTAATAACTTAAACATTCGAAAAACATGATTTCTCTCTCTCAAGTAATCACCTCTAGATTATGGAATAAAAGTTAAGAAAGGAAACAAAAGTAATTAATGCTAATTTTGATAACACATATAAAGAAGTTATTTACATGCAAAATAACATTAAAAAGAAAAAACTCATTGAGGCGGCACCACCACGGATGTTATAGCTGCATTTGAGAAGTACGCCAAGGTGGGCCTCAAATGACAATGAGCAGATTGCATAGGTTCTTGGTGGATGCGAGGGTAAGGCGATCTGAAGGTCTCCGACGGAGGAGATTCTGCTGCAGGTCTGCAGAACGACACCATATGGCGAAGTTCGAAAACGCAAGATGACCTCGATGATTTCCATCATTACTTGTTTTCTGCAAATCTAAATCTACCAATTGATAATAAGGTGACCCGTTTCTTATTTTCGATGATTTGGTTTTTCATCTGTCCTATTTTGTTATTTATTTTTTCATTATTTTTATGTTAAGCTTTTTTTTCATTATTTAATTCTTTTTGCATTTGTTGATTATAGTTTCATTGTTATAATCGGTGTTTTGCCTTTTGTTGGATGCATATGGCATTTGAACAATTTGTTGGATAATTTTTATTTTTGCAATTTTCTTTGGCTTGTTACCGCAAATCAAATAGATTCTTTTTATAGGCGACGATGGTAGAAATTCAAGTGTTGTGCATTGGTATTAAGTACTATGTTTGGTGTTTCAATTTTCTATATTTTCAAGACATGCGGCTTCTTTGGCGTTTACAAGCCCGGTCATTGCAGACTATTCCTACACTGTTTGTAAGTGTTCGACATCATATTTGTAACTTTTGTCGTAGTTTTTATATGCTAATTAACAGTGATGAGTTAGTTCAAGGTTGTTCATGGGGATTTTGTCGCATGCCTACTATATACTTGATATTTTAAACTACCCTTATGCGATAATTAGGAAGTCTATGTCACTTCAATCAAATAAAGGAATGCTTGATTGAGATAAAATTGAGCAAAGGTTTTGATTCGATACAATGATTAGGTCTAGTTTGCATTTACAATAAATATCGTTTGGTTGCACGATTTATATCCTAATTCGATTGATTTTTTCCCTCATCATTTTGTTTGCATTGTCTATCCAACCAAAGACTTGTTTATGTTATTTATGGTGAATAATTTCTTTGGGTTGAGGTATATTCTTTAGACATATAGGTCATGAATATCTTGAAATACCTTGGTTAATTCAAAATGTGATTATTTGTTCTTTTATGGGTCGCTAGTTAATACTTTAACCTTAACATACTTTGAATGTTCAAAGTAACGATGTTTAGTTGTCTTCCTGTTCATGGTCATTGTATTTGTATAGTTCTTCCGGATAATGTTGAATAAATTTAGTGACATCAAGAATCTGGTCATTTTGATCTTTGGTCGCAAGTTTATGCCTTTGTATGTGTTCCAAGAAAAATTGGACAAAAATGTATGACCCGATTCATTATTGCTCTATAAAATGACAAAATAATATTTACAATTTTACAAAATATAAAATTATAACTTAGTTTTCTAACAATATTTTGTAACTACAAAATATAAAATGTATGACCCGATTCAATAATGTAGAAATTTGGTTGGTAGATTTTTACAATTTTTCGATTAGATATATGCTAATGTATTTCCAAGTAACTTTATCTAATATGTAATGACAAAAATGGAAGCAATATCGTTAGATATATGCTATTTTTGCCTTTGAAGCCTAACATGTGATCACAAATATCTAATCCAAAGATTTTGAAATGCATGATGGTATCTATTCTTCCACTTCTTGGATTTTCTCATTTTTTATTCGATTTATTACTTTAAAAATATAAGAGATGTGATGAAATGCATTTTGTAGTTGTCCTTGTTTATAAAAGTTTGTAATGCCTTATACATGTTGGAAGGGATCAGGTTAATTCTCACATGCTTGTTATAGTCAAGTACCTTTTTCATTCTCTTCTTAATTTGACACCCATCTCTTAATATGTTAATCATAAATGGTGATTGTAAATTGTGTGAAGTTCAAATTACTAATTAGTAATTGGCCTTTGTATGTGAACTGTCCTATCGGATCTGCACTTTATTGTATGTTTAAATATTATAGACGTTCAAATTACTAATTAGTAATTGGCCTTAGTATGTTCAAATTACTATAGGCGTCGGTGGTCATATTCATTTTCTTTATTAAAATTTTCTTCGCTTCATTTTCTTTGATATTTTATTTTGTTTTTCCAGATTTTTCCTCTTTATTTTGATTTTAATTTTTTTCACATTTGAAGAATCTTGATTGTTTTCTATATACTCATTTCTTGATCGGAGTTTGGCTTTAATTTATGCCAGTTTGAATGTCCCAACAAGATCTTGTGGCTTGTGGTTTTCATAATTTTATTGTTATAACTCTTCTTCTAATTTCTTTAAAAATAAAAGAAATGTATAGTATATTTTAGTCATTGATATTTTGTTTGAAAATTTATCTAATCTCCTTTGTACTTAAGTTTCTTTACTATGTTTGCTATGTTTTATCCGGTACTCAATAAAAACCCTAGATAGTTGGCTATGAATTTTCCGCTTTTTTTCTCAAAGATCTAAAAGTATAGTTCTTTTTTTATCATTTATTTTAAGTGAACGATTATAGTAGAAGATCTCATGGGAACTTAGTTTAATTGATGAATGCTACTGTGGTATAGCAATGAAATTGTGAGAGCGAAGGAGGGGAAAGAAGATGAAAGCAAAAGGAACTTGGTGATAGTGTAGGCGGGAACAGGACTTAAAATGGCGAGAGGTTGTGGATTCACCATCTTCACCTCTTGAAGAGTCACTTGTGCCTTATAATGATGATGAAGATGATGAAAGGAGAGTATTGAATCACATAGGCAGCAGAGAAGAATATGGTCACAGAGTTGAAAGTGAAGAAGAAGATGATGAAAATGAAGATGATCCATATCCCTGAAGTTGAATACTGTACATTATGAACTTGTGCATTTTTTTTTTTGCAATCAATTAGTTGCACTATTTGAACTTGTAATTTTGTAATTTAAATATTAACATGATTTTTCAATATTTTGATTAAAAAATTAATTTATTATATGATTAAATATTATATTTTTGACTAAAAGTATATATTTAATACTAATTAATTTTTTATATCAATAATGTTTGATTTTAATATTTAATAGTACTTTTAGCGGCGTTTGTGGAAAAAGCGTCGCTATAGGTCTGGGTCTTTAGCGGCGTTTGTGAAAAAAGCGCCGCTAAAGGTCCTAGTCTTTAGCGGCACTTGTGAGAAAATCGCCGCTAAAGGTCTTGGCCTTTAGCGGCGTTTGTGGAAAAGCGTCGCTAAAGGTGCTGGTCTTTAGCGGCGTTTTTGGGAAAGCGCCGCTAAAGGTCCTGGTCTTTAGCGGCGTTTTTGGGAAAGCACCGCTAAAGGTCCTGGTCTTTAGCGGCGTTTGTGGGAAAAGCGGCGCTAAAGGTCCTGGTCTTTAGCGGCGTTTGTTTCTAAAAACGCCGCTAAAGTTAGCGACGAGGTCTTTAGCGGCGTTTTGTCCGGCGCTTCTCAAATCGCCGTAAATACTTTTAGCGGCGCTAAAAAGCGCCGCTAAAAGCCTGTTTTGGTGTAGTGACTTGTTAATAATAAAGTCCTAAGAATAATATGACTATTCTTAAAAAGGTCCTTAGTCAAGGATTATTGTGGGCTTGGACAATGATAATGCATTGAGACTAATGTGTGTAGTTGATTGATGACAAAGTGTTGTCATTGACATAGGGATGTCAAAATCAATACATGAGTATGTGTTAGAGAACAACATACTAGATTGACCTACCTTGAGTATGTTTCTTGAATTATTATGTAATAGTTACAAATATTACTCATGGTGATAATTATGTATATGATCCTCAGACTTGAGATCTTCATTGTCTCAACATCGTGAGTCGTATATTTTAATATAGTCAAATGCATACCGTAATAGGTTGTACTTAAAGAATGATGTTGGATATACCACAATCCATGTAGTGGGATATAGTTGATCAAGATAGGATTTAACCTTCCTACATAATGGGAGCAATATCTTAAACCTCTTGATTGAGTGAGACTAGAAATGCATGGTCATGCTCGAATAAGTTGATATGAGATATCACACTTGTTTGTTTATTGTGGTCTATTCAGAAAAATCAAGAAATATGAGATTGGACTATACAAGTGTGACTATTCCATGACTTGTGTCCAACCTAGATATTAAGGATAAAATGATATATAATACATGAAAAGATTATCACAGAAAGGTTATGTCGAATCATGACTTCTTGTAACTTGGGTAGCAATGATGCATTGCTAGATGTCACTCATTGCTTGTAATGTTAGAAACGTTCTAGTATTACTACCAACATTACAATAGCCTACAAGGTCACACCCTATAGTTAAAGTGAACAAAATCCAAATACATTTGGTATTGTATTTAGCTGTTACATGAATTAAATTAATTATTGAATTAATTTAATTTGATAGTTAAATATTAAACACATTAGATGTACACACTTGTTGTACACAAATAGAGAACATAAATAAAATTAATATATGAATTTGATTCATACAAAATATTAATTATATATATTTTACCAAAATTATCAATATAAATAGTTATAGTAATAATTTCGATCAAAATATAAAAGGACATGGATAGTGATATTCTTTTGGAAAGGATATAATATTTTTTTGACTTTCCATTTCTTTCTCTAATAATAAGGGAATAATCTCGTTTTTATTTTATGATATATGATATCAAATTAAATAAAAGGAAATGAATCCCTTAGTGTGTTAGGGTTACCAAGAAAACAAAAACTCAAAAGGTCTAGCAGCCGTTCTTGAAAATTCTCTCTAAAAAGTTCAAGAGAATTTTGCTATTCGTTTTTTGACTAGGTGGATTACATAGAGGCCGAGACATTATTGTTGCGGCTTGGAATCAACATCTCCGAAAGGGATTCTATCAGCAATGTCATTCATCGTTTTTCAATTTTCAAAGGTATATTTTTGACCTTTGTTTCAACCCAATTCGTTCCTCGTACATGGATCCTTGGTTGACGATCGCAGGAATAATTTTTCCACTGCGCCACAGGGCGTACTGACGATCCAATAGTGGTATCAAAACCACTTGTACGATACAGATTTGAGATAAAATTTATTGGTTAATGTAATTGTATGAGATACATGTTGTACGATTTATTTTACTCAATCTATTTTATGTATATTTGATACATGAAATCTGTTTAATAAACAATATATGTAATCTGTTTAACACATGTGATAACCTATTCCTCTCAATCTCTGATTAAGTGTTAATCACTGATTTTAATGGCTATTGGATCTAATATCTTATTTTTTTAAGTGTTAACAGATCTATCATAGGGCGATGAGGTTTTCGTTATTCGAAGTTAATGGTTAACTTGTTGGTAACATTCAAAAATAAGGAACAAAAGTTGTTCCAGTAAGAACACTCATAGATTGAAAGTTTGATAATATTTGATTTTGAAAATATTCTATTTTTGAGAAAAAATTACAACTGGTGATGTTTTTTCCATAAAGATCTAAGTGTAGTCTTTTACATTCATCCCCTTGAACCCCGCAAGGGGTTTCGCCCCTTGACTCCTTTGTGTAGGCAAAATTAATTGTAGGGACAATTTAGTATTTCATATTTATAATTGATTAAATAAATACATATTATATGTTGTTTACTATGGTTAATATGCACGGTGTTTGAAATGCATGGTTATAGCCCAATAGCCCATTTAATTTATAATTTACAAGGGTTGTAATTTTATGAATACGACCTATGTGTCATGCCTTTCTATTTTCCCCCTGTATTTCTCTTCTTATCTTACTCCCTCATATGTAAAACGAGTTTATATAATTGTAAGTTGTACAAGCTGTTGCGGACTAGAGGAAAAAAAGGTTGGACTACCTAAAGTGGAAAAGAAGCTTGAGAAGTTGCATACACCCTTAGGATTCCTTTTGACTGTCCTATTGGCTTAGGAGGAACCACCTTATTTTTATGGGCTATAACCATTGCATTTATTTAATGCAATGGATGATATGTTAACATGCATGTTATAGGCCATTGATAAGATGAATTAAAGGATTAAATGGACAAATGTTGACCATTAATGGTGAGATTAATTTAATTAAAAAACCCCTCAATAAAATATTAAGTTAAGGTTGGCTTCCAATATTTGCCTACGTTAAAGCCTCGATCAATACAACGTAGGTTCTACTAAACGAAGTACTTGTATCTATCTTGGTCAAACGCAAAGAATAAGCAAGTGATATTTGTCTATTATAATATTGGTTAATAACTTAACTAGGTTACTTTAATAGGATTAGAAACTTAGATGCTAGAAATTTGGATGATCATGAGATGATTGGAACAGGAGTTGTTCACCAAATAAAGAGTTACATAGGATGTAATTAGCAAGTGTTGCTTACCTAAATAACCATAATCTTGAGAAAAAAGCCAAAGCTGACTTAAGAGGAGGTGAAATATGGATCTTTACCCACTAGAAAACTTTAGAGAAAGGATTTTCTGAAATTAATATTTGAGGGTTATTAATTTTAAATAAAATAGTTTAAGCATATTTTAATAAAGTCCTTTTAAATGTTCAAAATTGACGAAGTCAACAGAAAGATATCTCTAAACCTAAGCAAAATCGCACATTGCCTTTATGACCATAGTTCGCTTGTACTACCTTTCTAGTGTTTATGCTTCGCTTGGATCACTCACCTCGCTGCTGCTCATCGTGTAATCTAACTATCTATAGTGTTTAGGAAGGAGTGTGTGAGCTCTTGAGAACTCAATGAATATATAGGAAAGAAAAACAACAAAGAACGCATAAAACATAAGTAAAGCAAAAGCCTTCGCAAAATCATTGAATTGCGAACTGGATTTGCCATACTTATGCGAAGTCTGGTTCACAGTTACTCACTGTCAGTTAGCATAAAATAGTAAAACATAATATTTCAGAAAACACAATCTTATTCACATGTTCCTTTTTGTTGGATAAGTGGATCTCCTTAAAAACTCCTCACTTTAACTCAAAGAGTCATAACATGTCCTATAAGTGTAGCATAAAGCTAAACACTCTCCAAACACACCAACATGTCCCATTAAATGGAGCTTAGTTGGACATTCCCTTATCTCTCCAACTTGTCCCAAGGCCTCTCGTCCAAAACACAAGACATAAAGCCAAGTACTCACAATCCTGTGACATGCCATTATATCCAACGGTTTTAGAAGATTATAGTGTCAAAACATTTACTTAAACATAGAGCTCCCAAATCATGAGGAACTCGTAGATCATTGTTCATAAAAAAACATATTTAACATATTCATAAAACAGGGTTTAGAAAAAGACTTACTCTCAAAACTTAGGTTAAAACCCTAAGCTCTTGATTAACACTATGGTTCGTACATACATGTGGCAATCCCTAAACACTTACTAGTTTGCTGAAAGCTTTAGATAAACTTCCCCCTTGCCTTGTCTTTGTTTGTAGACAATTCTGTTAGGCTCGCAATTTCACAAACATACACAAGTCATTAACAGACAAAGAATATTAAAACTCATACATAAACACAAGCAAGCCTAGGTTTGCACCTGCTAGTCTTTTGGCGAACCTAGTTTCCTTTGTTGCGAACCTTCATTAATTATCTCTAAACGTCAGCACAACAGAGAAACAAAGTATTACCTTAAATCCTAAGAATTATGTTCTAGGTTCTTATTTTTCTAGAAACTTGACAATAGGATAATTGATGAAGGAATTTGAGGGAATTTTATCGTTCAAAAGAATATGAAATTTTAATGAAAAGAGCGTAATTTATAGGCACTAGGTGTTTTGATGTTCTTAGGATACTCTAGTTGTACAAAAAGCAGGAAAGAGTTACGTGCATGAATGGTTTTGTGAAGAGAAAGTAAGTTCACTTCCTAATTTTGGTATAATTACCCTTTAACAACTCCTCATTTGGACTCTTGGCCCAAAAAAGTGATTATAGCTCGCCAGGCCCACTAGCGATCCTCGTTCGCCAGGCCCACTGGAGATCCCAGTTCATCAGGCCCTTTGGCGATCCCTGCTTTGCCATTCCTATTGGCGATCATAGTTCACTAAACCCACTAGTAACCCTATTTCGCCAGGCCTACCCACTAGTAACCCTATTTCGCCAGGCCTACTAGTGAACCCCTATAACAGTCCATTTTTAGTGAAATCGAAATAGTGATTTTGAGACCACCAATCTGACGAGTAAATTATTATTTTATTATTATTTTAATGTCCACAAAAATATATTAAGGTCGTGTTAAAATTTCTTTAAGAAATTTTGATGTTTGCATGGTTAATTAAGTAAAAAAAGACTAAATCGTAAAAAGGGTAAAAGTTGAGTTTTATTAGGTAAAAGGTTCAAATGGCTATGAAATCTTAAACTAAATTACTTGAATGGTAAATAGACCAATTGAGTTGATAATGGATGTTTATGGACATGGTTTTGATGAAATTTTTATAATTTTTAAAGGTTAAAATGGTAATTTTGAAATTAAAACAAAAAACAAAAGAAAAAAAATAGGTATCATCTTTATTCATCTTCCTAAACCAATTTTAAAGGAGAAAAAACACCATTGATGAGCATAGGTTTTGGCAAGCTTACAATCTATTGCTTGGTATGATTTTGAACCCCGATTTTAATAATTTTTATGTTTTTGAGTCTGTTTTAGCTTAATCTAGCTAGCCCGTGGGTCAATTTGTGAAACTATTAAAGGTTGAGGGATATGCCACGTTCTTGAATGCTTTTCGATGTTAAATGATAGATTATGAATCTTTGTTGAAAAATAAATAAGTTTTGTTAAGTGATTTTGATGAATTTTAGAATTAGGGACTAATTTGTTAAAGGTATAAAGTCTAGGGTTTTATTGTGATATGATGGTAAATATGAGTTGTTTCAAGGTTCCTTGGATGTATGTTTAACATGGAATTTGATTAAAATGGTTACATTTTAAGTTATAAGCTTAATGACTATATTGTGAAAAGTTAAAATGTTAGGGACAAATTAGTAATTTTACATAAATATGAAATGTGGATTGAATTGAATGTTTAAGGTTAATTGAAGTATTTAATTGAATATAATTATCTATTTAGATCAAGATAAACCACGTACGAACCTAGATCGAGGCAAAGCTAAAGCTTCAGATTAGCTTGATTTAACTTCTACGGCCCTAGTCGTTAAGGTAAGTTCGTATGAACAGTTATTATATTCATGTTATTTAATTAAATGATACTATGTTATTTATAATGAAATTGATTGATGCATAAACCTATCAATACTATGAAGAAATGACGAATATTTAGTCCCGATTGAACCTTAGGAATTCTTAGGATACAAATGACATGTCATTAGGGATTTCATGTTTTGTGTGCTGGTCTTGAATATCCTACCAATGGCTGAGGTTCTGCATTTGTTGTAGATACTCCGCAACTTCTGTGAGTAGCATCGTGTAGCTTACATTCCGACCCACAGCTCATGTGAGCAAGCCCATTTCACAGCTCGTGTAAGCAATGATGAAAGGAAAGGAAATGTTATGGTTATATATTTAGGCACACTTTGTGTGAGCTTTCCTGAGTATCCGATGAAATTCTAGATGGTTCAAAGGGCAAGAAAAAGGATTGAAATGGTAAGTATTCAAATGGAATCAAGCATGATCCTATGGAAAGAATACATGAATTAATTTATGTATTTCATATGGAAAATAACTTATATTATGGTTAGTTCATTTGATTTATATGCAAGTGTGCTAAGTTGTGTATTGATGGTGATGTATAGGTTTATGCCAAGCTTATGGTTTGGATTGTATTATGCTTATGCTTTATATTATGCAAATGAAATGATAAGTTATGTTTTATTTTATACGAGTTTACTAAGTATTAATTGCTTAATCATTTTCTTTCCTATGTTTTATAGATTATTGGAAGCTTGATCGATTTGGAAGCTTGTCAGAGATCTATAACACTATCCAGCATAAATATCAGTAGTTTTTGAATGTTTTGGACAAGGTTATAATGGCATATATAGGTTGAATTGTAATGGCAGTTTGTTGGATGTTTAGCTGGTGTGGAAGTTAACTTAGTTGGTACCATTTGATGCCTTGCTAGATTGTGTCATTTTGGTTATCTTATGATGCATTTTTTGAATGACTCCTATGGTTTATTTGAATTGGTATGATTATGGTCAAGTTGTGGCATGTTTTGGAAAGTATTGAACTAGTATTTGATGATTGAAATGTGGTAAAATTTACATGTATAGGTAAGTGTTGTTGAATGTATTTGAGGTTCCTTTGAATGACATATTGGTTAGTTGAATTGGGGTCTTGAAAATGACATATTTATATGTGTGTTTAAGTGAGGTTTTGGTGCTTTGAAAGTGTGCATTATTGGCCTAAATGTTTATGCATGACATGGTTTCAAAATGGCTTGAATTTAGGTAAATTTGTGTCATATGATGATTTCCTTAGGTTGCAAGTCAGTGAGTTACACAGCCTGGCACACTGGCGTGTGGGGCAACTCATAGAGTTACATGGCTTGGCACACGGGCGTGTGACACGACTGTGTGACCCTACTCAGAGAGTTACATGGGTGAGGACACGGGCTGGACACGGTCGTGTGTACCTAGTTTGAAGGTTACACGGCTTGAGATACGGGCGTGTGTCACACGGCTTGGCCATACGGTTGTGTGACCCTTGTTTCCAAATTTTTGTGACTCTTTCCTAGAATTTCCAAATGATTTCAAATTGGTCCCGAATCGCCTTTAAGGTATTTTTAGGGCCTCGAGGGCTCAATTTAGGGATGGTATGTATGTATATATGATTGGTTTAAGAATTGATTATGTTATTGAATGGTATTAAGTTTAAAGGTTTTCGATGTTACGGTAATGCTTCGAACCCTAATTCGGCGACTGATACAGTTAGGGGTGTTACAACCCTAGTTTGCCAAGCGTATGTTCTCAAGCAAAATCCTCAACCTACATTAAAGTTAACCTCTCTCAATTTATTGATATCATCTATAATGTTTCAGGATAATTTACAGATAATCATGCATTGGAAATTCACACTAAAATCACATTAAACAATATAAGCAATCCAAACAGAGAATTTTTAAGCTTTAAAGGCATTAGGCATCTCCCCTAACTAAATAATTACTTGAAATTCAAACTCAATAAGAAATAACATCCTTACTAAATATTCACTCAAAGTAATCAAAAATATTTAAGTTTCAAGTAATATGCACCCAATAGTCAAACGAGAAACATCATTACCATAGGCTTGCTTTGAAAATCAAATATTCACCACTATAAAATGAGATGACACACCAATCAAGAGGTCTTTACAGGGTTTTAATGGGCTTAGGTTAATGGTATGGAAAAGGTCAGAAAAATTGGTTATAATCGAGAAGTGAGTTGATAATTTACCAAACTAGAAAAAAATCAGTTGCTGAATTAAAAGAAATTACATCAACAAGAATAATCACAAATGGAACTGAGCTTTTAAATTGAATATGAAAGTAATTATTCAAGCTCAATCAAATTTTTAATAAAACCAAACTCTTTGATCGCATAATTAAAACGAAGATTCCAACTTTGAGAAGCTTGCTTCAATCCATAAATGGATCTTTGTAGCTTGCATATCTTTCTAGCATATTTTGGATCGACAAAACCTTCAGGTTGTGTTATGTACAAATCCTTTTCTGGTTTCCCATCAAGGAAAGTTGTTTTAACGTCCATTAGCTAGACTTCATAATTATGAAATACAACTATTACAAGCAATATCTAGATGGATTAACACGAGAAAAGGTTTTTTCATGGTCTACACCATGAACTTGTCGAAAACCTTTAGCCCTTTGTATGTTTGTACATTACCTTCCATGTCAATTTTATTTTTGAAAGCCCACTTGCACCCTATGGGTTTAACCCCTTCAGGTGGGTCAACCAAGATCTATACTTGGTTTTCTTATATGGAATCCATCTGAGAACTCATCGCCTCAAGCCATTTCTCAGAATCTGTGCTCACCACTACTTCTTGATAAGTCTTAGGCTTATCTTGATCCATAAGTAGAATATCACCATGTGTTGTAATGATAAATCCATATCTCTCAAGTACATGGCGTTCTCTTAAATATCTTCGTAGTAGTTGTGTTTCCAAAATAGTTGATTGTTCCACAACAACTTGTGGAGCCTTTTGTCGTTCAATCTTTGGTTTAGGATCTATTGTTGTTATCGAATTTATCCGAGTTTTATTCTTCTACCACTTCCTTTTCTAGAGACAAACTCTCTTTCAAGGAAGACTCTTGTCCGAGCAACAAACACTTTGTTATCGGTAGGACTGAAGAAATATAATATCCTTTAGTTTCCATAAGATATCCCACAAAGATGCACTTTTGAGATATGGTTTCGAGCTTAGTAGATGTCTGACGTTTAACATAAGCTTCACAACCCCAAATCTTCATGAAAGACATACTAGGACACTTCCCAATCCACATCTCATATGGTGTCTTTTGAACCTATTTAGATGGAACACCATTCAGTGTGAAAGCAGCTATTCCAAGTGCATGTCCCTAAAGGAAGTAGGAAGATCAACATGACTCATCATTGATTGAACCATGTCTAAAAGTGTTCAATTTCTCTTTTCAGAAACTCCATTCCATTATGGAGTACCAAGAGGTGTAAGTTGTAAGACAATCCCACATTTCTTTAAAAATTCATCAAACTCTAAGCTTAAGTATTCTCCTCCTCGATCTGATCGAAGTGCCTTAATACTTTTACCTAGTTGGTTTGTTACTTCACTTTTAATTTCCTTGAACTTTTCAAGGGCTTTATATTTATGGTGCATAAGATAAATATACCCATATTTACTGAAGTCATCAATGAAAGTAATGAAGTATTGAAAACCTCCTCTAGCTTGTGTGTTCATTGGTCCACATGCATCACTATGTATTAAGTCCAATAAATTACTAACTCGCTCACTTTTACTTTTAAAAGGAGTTTTAATCATTTTACCCAATAAGCAAGACTCAAATATATCCAATTGCTTGAAAACAAAAGAGTCCAAAATTCCATCTTTATGCAGTTTTGGTATGCACTTCTCACTTATATAGCCCAATCGACAATGCCAAAGATAATTTTGATTAGGGTCATTTATTTTTTTATCTTTTAGTATTTATGTTATAAATGGGTCTATCTTGATCTAAAATGTAGAGGCCATTTACTAATTGTGTCGAACCATAGAAAACATTATCGAGATAAAATGAACAACAATTATTCTTAATAATTATCTCAAAACCATTTCTTTCTAAACAAGAAATTGAAATATTGTTTCTAGTCAAACTTGGCACAAAATAACAATCCTCCCAAATTAAATCAAGTCCACTTGGCATGTCACACCCTATACCCGGCCTGGTCGCCAAGCCCGAATACGAGTTGCCATACCACCGTCTCATGCCATATACAACAAGTAAAATTTATTCTAAATGGAGCGTCTTCCATTTTAGTATCTGTATAGGTTTTAAGTCAATTATACTTGTAAGTTATCAATATTACCTGCTAACCATACATCAAATAGTCTTATAATAATTAAACATGCATAAGGTCCATTTAAAAAAATCTCAAAACTATCATATAGGTATCAATACTGACACTAGGGTATCAATACCATCTGAGAAAATGATACCAAACTTGCAATATGTTTCCTAATTAAAAGCCAAAGTCTAAAAAATTATTGGTACCTGCCATGAAATATTGATATTTTAACCCCCGAGTATCGATATTCGAGCAAAGGTATCGATACCAAATCTCTATTTTGACTCCTTGCACATTTCAAAACATAGAGGTAGTGATTTTAAAACCTGATTATATGTACCTCTGCTCTAGACCTCTAAAATGCAGCATACATAAGCAATAATCCATTCCAATTTAGTTCCTAAACATCATACATCAATTACTTCAAAAAATGATCATTCAACGGCCTAATTAACAGTTCAATATCACAAAATCATGTTCGAGCAAGTACCATCAATCAATCCTCATGTTCATGTACCCAAGCATAACAATAACATGTAATCCTTATAAACCAAACCAAAAACATTCTTATGTTTTCCTTTATGTGTTTATTCATGAACCGATAATATTTTATAAACACATATAAATTATAAGTATATGGATATAATCCAAGTTTGATTCAATTTTCCTTATATTACAAGTTCTTACTTAAGTGATTAACTTTAAATATAGCGTTTTTTATAAGGAATAACATGAAATATACAAAACTGACAAACTTATATAGAGTTTACCAAATTTATTGCGAAGTGATAGGGTTGTCGATCTGTGCAAAGTGCGAAATCTACATTGGCAAACTACTATCAACAAACCCTTAATAAATTTTGATATTCAGGAAAGAAGAAAACCCTATGAATCGAGTTCGAAGTATCTAAAAACATAGGGTAGTTCGCGAAACATACTCTATGTAAAGACTCATACATTATGAAGCCTTGGAATGTGTGAGCTACACTAGGAGCGAACCCTGATGTTGGGTAGTGTAAATTGTTTACGTAAATTTGGAATACCACCTGATTACAAGTTGTTTAAAGTGTTTTTATGTAAGTACTCATATGATATTCCGCTATGTAACACCCCAACCTTGGCGGGTTTAGGGTTTGGCATATAGTCCTAAGATAGTATGATTGGTGGAGTAGGCTTCGTCCAAGTGCCTCTTTCGATGAATAGAGTGGACGTATATAGTTATGTGGTTAAGTTAATAAAGATTTCTTGCCAGATGACTATATTAGTTGGAATAAGACCAACAGACACAAAAAATGGTATCGAGAGTTTGAGTTAGCGCCAGGGTTATGGTGCGTTTGATTAATTATGGTATTGTGCAAGTTAAGTTGTAAGGTAAGTTAGTCAGGAACCAACTGAATCTGAACCAGAATAGTTAAAAGATAAAGGAATACTACATTAGGTTTTTTGGAAGTTTTATACTTTCGATATGATAATTCAGTGATGATGTGACATTTGTCAACTTCCAATAAGGACTTAGATTACAATAATAGATATTCAAGTTGGGAAAAATGGGATTTCTTTTCTTCTTTCTTCTAAGATAAGGTTATCTAAGGCTTGAGCTTCCAAAAGCATTTCTCTAAGCTAAGTTGAGATCTCAAATTTTACCAATGATTGCTCCATGTCTAGGTAAGTTTTATCACCCTGCATGTTGTGCTATGTAAGAGTACGTCTGAATGAGTGCATGTACAGTCACATTAAGGAGTAAGGCTTCATATGGGTTTCATTTAGGTTTGAAATGATAATTTGGTTACTCAAATGAGCTTTAATGGCGTTCCTCTATTTTATATGTAGTGGTTGCTGCAGTATCTTGATGAAGGTTGGATTTGGAGTTCAAATTACTATTTGTGGCTGTTAGGTGAGTCTTCATACTGACTCATACATGTATATCATTTATGCTAGACATTTCTGTAGAAATTGAATGAACAATGAAACTGATATCAGAAAAATATAATATGAGGTTATATTATCGTATGAATCTTTGTTGGGACTTGCATACGAAGCCCGTAAAATTTGACAAGTTAAGTATGTGATAAGCATTCTAATGATGAAGTATGATTATATGAGAGGAAATGGAATACATAAGATGAGATGTGAGTTAGTTGGGTGTTATTAATGAATAAAAGTGTGAAGTCTTAAATGGTGTTAATACATGAAGAGTTTGTCAAGGTGAGTCTGTGTTTGTTCACTGCAGTGTAGTGTAAAGGAGTCCGTCGGGACTTTAAACATGATCTCTAAAAGGAAAAGTCCATGGCCATGACACCATATTATGTAATACCATAGTTGTGTTATGGTTTCATATGAAAAGAACTAAAGGAAGGTGATTGCCCAATGGGGTTCTTTACATGTCCCAGGACGATGATGGGTAATCTCACATAACATAAGTTTAGGTAAATCCATATTGTAAACACGTTAAGAAAGGAATGCCTATGTGGCACAATACAAAAGGAACGTCTATGTGGCGCATTATGAAAGGAACACCTTTATGACGAATCTTGAAGGGATGGCCTTTGTGTCAAACCCTACAATGATAGCTTTTGTGTCATATTAGGAAAGAAAGCCTTTATGGAAAAATATGAAATCAATGCCTTTATGAAAAACACTACAAGGAACGCCTTCGTGGCACACTTTGAAGAACCACCCTTGTAGTGAAAAATGAATCAATAACTTGTATGGAAAATTCTGACATGACGACCTTTGTGGCGAAAGCCTGAAAGAACAACGTACATGGAAAAGTCTGAAAGCTGTGCCCTTGTGGCATATCATAGTAAGGCTTGCAATGGCGTAACCTAAAGGAATTATTCTTGGTAGATTCTGTATTAAATTGCTCTGGCACGTTCAGTATGGCTTTTAAGTGTGATTAGAAAGATTAGTAAGGCACAATGTTTCTATGGGCTACGATAAAGTGTTATACAAAGCTGTGACTCAGACGAGAACAATGAAGTGATGAAATATAGAAGAAGTGATGGGTAAATGTAAAAGAAGCGTATTTTGAGTAAGGACTTTTCTAGGTATATAACAGAAGCAATGTACCCGTTATGTATGGATGGTCAAACGTGGATTGTGGAATGACAACTTGAAGTTACGTATACAAGAGTGACGATGATTCGATTGTATGGATCTCTGGAAAGGAAATGGGTAAAGACTTATGAAAGATCAGATTGAAAGAGATAAGTGGTGTATCAAAGATGTTGATAGGTAAAAAATGAGCTTTGAGCAAGGTATGGTACATGGCTTGTAAATGAGAATAGAAATTAATGGAGTATTCGCTAGTGGTTAAGTTGAAGGTTCAAAATGATATGATCATCTAAATAGGTTACCAGTTGAGATGTGCAAAAATGACACAGGTAAATGATGTTTTCTGCACTAAGTTCTTATGAACTTATATGGGTGTGTGTTTTGTTACAGGCGAATTAATACGAGTCTGCGCCAAGAGGAATGATACCAGGGCTACACCCAAAGAGTGTCGTATCAGGCTGTTATGCATACAGAGCAAGTTGGGCGATGTCTTCAAAGACTAAGATACTCCCTAGAAATTTACTTGGGATATTTGTTATAAATTAGGTCTCCATTTTGGATACCATTGTAGTTTAATTACCTTGTGTTGTATATGTATTTACTTCATGTACTTATTTATGTATGTTAGTTTGAAATTTGTAAGTTGTAATTATTTTTAAATTTTATAAGTAGATTAATGATAGCTCAAAAGGATCAACTCGAGAACACCAATAGGGAAGTTGAATTAGCCTTTGAGATGTTGTGGCGGAAGCAATAAAAATTGTGCAACAAAAAACACAAAGGTTTATAATGGTTCGACCCTAATTTCCTACTCCATTACCTTATCTTACCACACCTAAGGATTTATCAAATTCACTAATTTGGTAACCTTTGAGGACAATTTTTAACGTTACAACTCCCTTAAGATTTATGCTCAAAATCTTAAGATTACACTCCCTTAAGGTTTCTACCCAAACCTTAAGAATTAACCCTGTCTTAAAGAGAACAAATAAGCAAACTAAGAAGTAATCCTTACAAGATCAAAATGTTTGCCAATTAAGCATTGATACAAAGAAGAACACCTGAGCTTAATGAATACAATGAAAGCTCATAAGTGTTTACAAGAACAAGTATGAAAGAATTAAGCTCTTAGGTTGTTTTTATTGATCTTTAAGCTTTACACATATCTCTTATTGTTGTGGGACTTTTGGAATATGATATTTATACTCTCTAATTGATTTCCAATCGTTCTGGTTGTTTACGAATTGGATATAGCCATTGGGATGGAAATAACAGTTCATTAAATTCACCTACAACATTGAGTATCGATATTTTTTGTAATTAATGCATATGAAAGCTCATAAGTGTTTACAAGAAAAGGTATGAAAGAATTAAGCTCTTAGGTTGTTTTTATTGATCTTTAAGCTTTACACATATCTCTTGTTGTTGTGGGACTTTTGGAATATGATATTTACACTCTCTAATTGATTTTCAATCGTTCTGGTTGTTAACGAATTGGATATAGCTGTTGGGATGGAAATACCAGTTCATTAAATACACCTACAACATTGAGTCTCGATATTTTTTGTAATTAATGCATATTTCAGTGACCGTTGTAGTAGAGATATCGATACCTGGTAAAAGGTATCAATACTTTTTGAAAAGGTATCGATACTTTTGTCATTATTTGAAAAATTATGAAAACAGAATGTCAATTTAGTATTGATTTTAGAATGGGTATCCATATCTTCAAAACTACTAATACCATGCCATAAAGTAGCAATATTGACTTGTTTAAATTTTTTTTTAACATGATTGAAAATGTTTGATTTAATTGAAACCATTTCAACTTGATTTTATCAATTTGTTCAACTTAACTTTTATTCAACAACACTTTTCTTTGTTATATCAAAACATTTTATCAAATAAGGCTTAGTGTAACAATTAAGCTAGTGTCTGTATTCCTGTAGTAATACCCAAGATCCGGATTCGATTAATCGGGTCAGGTTTAGGGCGTTACACACTGCACATTAGTAACTTAAGCATACTTAATGTTTTAAATTTTGGTGTGTTGGAGGATAGATTGAGATTAAATGGAGAGTCACTTAGGTGGCCAATGTGGAGTTCCATAGATTGGGTTTGGTGACCGGACGAGTATGGGATGTTACATTACATATGTCGTAACTAAATCCAACCTTGATCTCATATATTAACACAACCAAATGACATTTATCAAGTATGGATGTGTAGCATGAAAATTACATGCAATATGATCCAAACATGTCTATTTTCAACTAGTCCTCCTTAAACCTTAGTGAGATCAAACCTTACCATAGTCAGAGTGTGAATAAGCCAAATAAACTTTATTTTTGCAAAAAATAAACTTAATATCCGTAAACTAAAATAACTGGAAATGTGTCTATAACATAAAAGCATTTAAAATTACAAACTCCCGCTAAAATTAACTATCTTGGAATGACATACACCCATACAAACAGTGTGCTCGTATAAAACCTTGGGTGTAGTCCCTTAGTAAGCGGGTCCGCAATCATGGAGTTTGTCCCAATATGTTTTATAGGCACCTAACCACTCTAAACTTTTACTTTAACAACCAAAAACTTAAAATCTATGTTCTTTGACTTTGATGTGATCATGTTGTTATTAGAATAAATGACTATAAATTATTATCACAATTTGCACCCTAGTGACAAAATTTCACATCAATATTCCATCAAAATCAGAGTTTATATACTAAATCATATCTAACTTATCAAACCTTCGATATGTGAGCATGTAACTTTTATTTTCTAAGGATACCTTATAACCCACTTGGTTGCTATCCAATGGTCCAAATCAGGGTTGCTTAAATATATGCCTAACATCCCAACAGTGTACACAATATTCGAATGCATACAAACTTGAACATACATTAGATTTCCCATTGCTAAAATGCAAAAAATCTTATGCATTTCTGTAATCTCAAAATCATTCTTAGGGTGTTGATTGATACTATTCTTACTCCTACTAAACTTGTGATATATACAATCATTAACCAAGTCATCTCGAAACAAATGAGATAATTGATCTGTCATAATTCAGTGTAGCAGATTAAATGGGTTTTCACATTTAAGGAACTTGAATACAAGCAATTTTTGTTATGTTTTAAGTAAGTTTCTTTAGTTTTACTTACATCCAATAAAATGTGCACAATAAGTCTTTTTATTTACCTTAAAGTTCGAATAAGGCCTAAAGGAGAGCAAACATACTTTGTGAGTGTACATAAGACCATTAAAAGGCATTTTGGACCAATACTGGACGTTATGTCGCAAAATGGAAGATCTAATGTCACAACATAGAGAATAGACTAAAGAAAGTAAGAAACTGCCTTCAAGGTCGCGACACAGGCTGAGGGTGTCACGACATACCCCTGAAGATGGATGTAGAGTAGCATTCTGGTTGCTATGTCGCAACACAGGCCCTAGTGTGTCTGACATCGAGTCTTTGACGAGAATTAAACACAAAGTAGAGGCATTTTTGTTTGCACAATTGATCTTAAAGATCGAGAATGTCAGCTAACCTAGGGTTAAGGACGACAACTACTTGAAGGCTATAAATAGGCTCCTTTAGCACACATTAGGGGAACATTCCATTAGCTTAGATTCTCTCTTTAGGTTTAAGTTTTGTTTTCTTATTTTCTTGTTTTCTTTAGGTTTTCATAGTTTTAGTTTATTCGTTCTTTATTTCTTTCAAGAGTTCTGAGTTATAAAGAAGATCAACTGTTATGGATTCATGCTAATTATCAATATCAACCAGGCTTTTCTTAAACATTATATTTCAATCTATTCCCTATGCTTAACTCTTCCATCTATTCTATGTTATTTATGAAAGCCATGAGGAACTAATCCTTCTGTAGGGGATTAGCGAGTGGAAACTTGATCTTTTAAGTGTTTCGTAGGGTTATTCAATGGATCAACTGTTTGGGAAAGGAAGAACGTGAAAAAAACCCTAGGCCTCACAACCTTGGGAAGTCATCAAAGTGAGAATTAACCCAAAATTGGTATTGCCCATTCGTGAGCACCTTTACCCTAAGCCAGTCTAGACTGTGAGGTCAAAAGATAACTAGTTCTTGTTACTCGTTATGTTAGTGGAAGATCAGAAGGTCCTGCTAGGGTAGCGACTAGTTAGTTGACGAAGAACCCGAGACAACAATTGATTGAGATTGTTGAAGTGAGCTAATCACCCATATTTAGATTTGATTCACTTCATTCCTCTCTATCTCTTGCAATTTTAATTATTTTATGTTATTTTATTAATTTAAAAACCCTAAAACAATATTTCTTAACTTACTCTCATACTATAACTAACTTAAAGTATTAATTAGGTCCTTAATTGTTTAAGTTAAGATTGATTTAGTATTCTCCTCCCTTGGGTATGATCCTTGGAGTACTCATCTACTTCTTTGTAAAATTTTTATTACAACTCGACCCGTATACTTGGGGATACCACCTTATAACTCTATATTTTATATCACTATTCACACTCTAAATGTTAGTACGTCCGGAGGCGATCAATAATCACTTGGTAAATATTGTAATACCATGTGATTTCAGATGCATGGTTTCATTATAGGATGCAACTATTTCTAGCAAATAAAGGTTGTCATAATTATTTAAATAAATAGTTCCAACAACATTCGAATTTAAAGACAAACTAAAACTGATTATTTTTGAATAAACGACAATATCCAAATTTATCCAGCAAAGAAACAGAAACTAAATTCTGTCTAAAAGACGGTACAACAAAAGTGTCTTTTAAATAAAAAAATAGTTCCTAATAACAACCTAAAATGCCCGATTGATTCCATTTCCATCGATTTTCCATCGCCCATGAAGATGTGTCTTTCACCATCACTTGGCTTTCACCACCAAGTGTTTTTAGGTGCTAAAGCTAAATTAACCTTAGAATAGGCCAAAGTAAGAATTATACATTTCTTTCCACGCCAAGCGTGATATTTGGCACATTCTTTCTTCACGTGTCCAAACTCGTTAAAAAAATAACTCTCTGTAACTTGTTGTTTCTTTTGAGTTGGACCCTTAGCAGCTTCATTCTGATTTTTTTATTGCCCTCGTTTTTATAGGCATTGGTCAAATGAGCACTTTTAGACATATCATGCTTCAACCTTTCTTCCTTTTGTACATAATGAGAAATGACCTCATCTAGAGTCTATTTCTCCTTTTGACAGTTGTAACTAATTTTAAATTGGTTAAATTGTGCAGGAAGCAATACCAAAACCATAAAAACAATCAATGCCTCAAAAAGTGTAAAGTCGAAACTATATAGGGTTTTTCTATATATTTTTTCTACCTTTTTACTTAATAAATATGTTAATCTTGAGTAATCATTATTAAAATAAGTGAATTTTATTTAATTATTAATATTGGACATGAATTTATAGAGTATGTGAAATTATGCTTAATTACATTATTTTTGTACATATTTTATATTATTTCATGTTAATTTATTAATATGTGATTTTTCACTATGTAGGAGGACAATTGAAGATGTGATTAATATGAATGAAACATGGACATGAACAAATCAATTCATGTGGACGGCAAGACCATGCAAACTGGTCATGAGGTTGATAATTTGACCTAGTAAAAGATGTATTAAAAGATGGACGTGTCTGGTTAATTATTGGACTAGGAAACCGTCCAACAAGGTGGAGTTAAAGCCCAATTTCGACACAAGTAGATGGCTGCCCAAAAGCAAGCTTTGAGGTATTTAATTGAAGGTCCTTATAGTTGGAAAATTATAAGAAATTAGCCAAACAAATTTGCTATTGAAACTGTCCATCCTATAGCTGTTAATAGCCTCGGTTTGAATTCAAAATAAGGATACTAAGTCATCCCCTCTTCCATGAACTGTGGATGGCCATATGTGAGAGAAAAGGAAGGAATTTAAATTCTATTTTTAGCAAACTCTACCCCTTACCTTCACCTATAAATACCATACAAATCTCACTTCTTAATTCATCCCTCATCCCTCAAAACTCATCTCCCATTCATTCTCTCATTCATCATTCTATCTCATTTCCCTTTTCCTTTCCCTTGCATAGCCACCATCTTTTTTTCCATCCTTTAGCTAAGATAAGCTTTGTCAAAAGTATTCTTTGGTCGGCCACCTTAAAACCTTTATCAAAGAAGCATCGATAAGAATAGAGGAGCGCATCAATCAGAATAGATCCAAAAGGCTGCTGATAGAATAGAGTTTACTCTTTCCTCTTGTTATTTATTTTAATTATGTTTGCTTTGAGTTTATTGATTTTGACATCAACTATGATTTTTTTAATCCTACTTTCTAGGATGAATATGTTAATTTAATAAGCTTTATTTCATTCATGTTTAATATGTTTGGGCCTCAGTCGATCATGTTTTCAATTAATATCATGATGCATTTCATTCATATGTGATTGAGTGAATTTAGATTAGTTGAGAAATCCTAACTAGACGATAATTTGTAGACACATAATTTAAAAGTGCAATGCTGAATTTAGATCATTAAAACCGACTAAGTTGAGGTTTATAATATCTGTAGTTAGCTTTATTATCTTGCATTGTTTTTAGGTTTATGTGATTAAACTGTTGCAAACGTAAACGTCCCTGTGACTTCGCATAAATGCTAAGAAACCCATGGTCTAATATGATCAGTAAAATGCATATTTCACTAAGTAAAAAATTGAGAGGACTTAATTTGGTTTCCAAACTCATGAAAGATTGAGTTGCTGTTGAATGTTTTCCGAACATTGTTAAGCATGATGAAAATGAATTGAGTTGATTATTATAATTATCCTAGCCCATTTAATGTTGATTGTTTTTGTTATTGAAGCCACTCATTCATACATCTAGATAACTTGCATTTAGATTAAAAATTGCATCAGGGATCAATTTTTGCATCTAGTTAATTTCACTTAATCTAAACATCTCCATTCAAATTATTGTGTTTTTATACCAAATTGTGAATTTATAATTTTACAAATAATCGATTAACATACACAGTTCCTGTGGAGACAATAACTTATTTTTACTTATTACTTGAACGACTATGTACACTTGCACAAACCACGTTATAAGTTTTTGGCGTCGTTGCTGGGAACTGTTGTCTTAATCATTCTTTGTGAAATTATTTTTGTAGTTTAGTTTTTATTTAATTTCTAAATTTACTAATTTATTCTTTATTCTTTATTTGTGATTTATTTATCAGGTGTTTATGAGGATAGATAGAATCATCAATCTATTACCTGTAGACCCAGAAATTGAGCGGACATTTAGATAGACAAGACACGAGAGATTTGCTTGAAGACAAGTCAAGATGGACCTTAGAAATCAAAATGATGGACAAGGTAATGGAGTCAATCATATGTACAACCTAATCCTTATTGTTGATGATAGGGTTCCTGCCATAAGACAATACGTTTTGCTACTCTTCAATGAATTAAATTCAGGAGTCAGGAGGCTGAATATCGAGGCACCTCATTTTGAATTGAAACCAGTGATGTTTTAAATGCTCTAAACAGTGGGCTTGCTTGAAGACAAGTTGAGATGGACCTTGGAAATCAAAATGGTGGACAAGGTAATGGAGTTAATCATATGTACAACGTAATCCTTATTGTTGATGATAGGGATCATGCCATAAGAGAATACGCTTTGCTACTCTTCAATGAATTAAATTTGGGAGTCAAGAGGCCGAATATTAAGGCACCTCATTTTGAATTGAAACCAGTGATGTTTCGAATGCTCTAAATAGTGGGTCGGTTTAGTCGTAGGCCCACGAAAAATCCACATATTCACCTTCTATTACCTGGAGGTGAGTGATTCGTTTAAGATAGTTGGTGTGACTGAAGATGCATTAAGGTTGAAGTTATTTCTGTACTCGTTGTGAGATCGAGCACGAGCATGGCTGAATTCATTGCCACCAAGTTTAATATCTACATGGCAAGAATTAACAGAAAGATTTTTGGTAAAGTATTCTCCACCGAGCAAGACCGCAAAGTTACTAAATAAGATAATTACATTCCAACAATTTGATGATAAGTCCTTATACGAGGCATGAGAAAAATTCAAAGAATTGCTTCATAAGTGTCCTCATTGTATCTAATTGGAGACGTCTTATAACGGTCTCAATGCACATACGAGATGAATGGTAGATACTTGTAAGAATGGTGTGATTTTGTCTAAGTCTTATAATGAGGCTTACCAGATCATCAGAAGGACTGCTAGCAACAATTACTAATGGCCAAAAAATTAAGTAGTTTCTAGAAGATGAGTAGTTGGAGTGCATGAAGTGGACACGCTGACTTCACTCTCTACTCAGGTATCTTCTATTTCCTTAATGTTAAAACAGTTTACCACTACTGGTTTGATTAATTTTGCAACTCAATAACCAAGTCAGTATGATGTTGTTTCCTGTGTGTATTGTGAAGACGGTCATTGTTTTGAGAATTGCCCTTCAAACCCCAATTCTATGTATTATGTAAGGAATCAGTATCAAAATAGAAGTGGACAAGGACCATGTAACAACCCTAACTTGTGTCCATAGCCAGAATAGGGTTACGGAGCATTACCAGAAACTTTTAACTTATAACATACGATTACAATCATTTATAAAACACATCATATTTCATTCAAACACATGCATAACATTCCCTTTTCAAGCCCTCGAGGCCTTAGAAATACTTTAGAAATGATTCGGGACTAAATCGAAAACATTTAAAACTACATGGAAAAGGATGGAAAAATTCACACTGCAGGGGTCACATGGCCATGTGGACATTTGAAATATGCCATTTTCAAGCCATTTCTTTCATCCAAAATCTAGCCACTTACACAACCCAAATGTACCTATATTCATGCATTCAAAACACACTTAACATATGCATATTCAAGCTAAAATATCATAGTAACTAACCATTCAACCAGTATGCTAAAATGACACCCCAATCTCAACAATCAAACTTGATTAAACATTTACTAAATTCATCCATAATTCAATCAACCAATTGCACAACTTAAATACTACATTTACCATAATGTTCACATACCAATCCCATGCACAACTAATACCATTATAACCATTTCCACATATACCATCTATCTTAATAAATTTACCAAATCCAAATACATTCAAGGCTACCAAAACTAGCCATTATCAACTTGATATACCATCTCATTAAATACCAACCAAAATTTCAAATACACATTCTAGCATAACAAGAACAACTCATGACATACATATTTTAACTACCATACCAACTTCCATCATTTAATCACACAACACCAAAATAACAACCATTATAAGGCCAAATATACATGATATTATATCAACCATTTCATCACCCAAAATAGCATATATACAAGCCAAGCATAATGGCTAATTTCATCAAACAAAGACAACTATACAAGCCATTATAACCATGACTCAAAATCATCAAAATCTACTGATATAGTCAATGGATAGTGTCATGGATCTCTGACTAGCTTCCAACCTGATCGAGCTTCCGATAATCTATAAAGTAAGGGATAAACAACTACGTAGGCAATGAAAGCTTAGTAAGCTTGTACCAACTTTAAACATAATATTCCAATTCAATAATGAACTTTATATGATAAATATAAAGCTATACCAATGCCTCAAGATTTATCAACTACATAACCACCTACTTATAAATGAGTAAGCCTAACAATATCATATATATTTTCATTCCTAACATAATAGGATTTTATAAAACATTTTAGACCATCATTAACCTTTTCATAAAACTACGAATAACTTCCTTTACTTACTTTCCATTCCATTTACTAAGCATAAACTTAAATAACAACCTTTTTCATCATATCACATTCCAATTATGAACTTACCGTTTCATTACCTATTCTTATCGTTTCATTTGTATAATACCAGACATAAGCATATACATCAATCATAAGCTCAAGCTTGACATAAGCCTAATCACCATCATCACTACACAAGTTAGTGCATTTATGTATATAACTCATTTGGGGCCAATCACATGATAAACCATTTTATAAGAAATTACACCTTTTGAATCTTACACACCAGATGCTCACATGAGCCAATCCCTCAAACACACTAATGCTCATAAGAGCTAATCCAACCAACACACTAATGCTCTTAAGAGCTAATCCAACCAACACACCAAATAGAGTGTATAACATGAGAGTTCGCAACAAATACTGAACCTCAATTTACTCGAGTAATGTGAATATACATCACTCCTTAATCATCTCCACTCCAATCCCCATAACACTCCAAATCACGATTATACTCTATCCTACGTTCATTCCAATTCGAGTAATCAAATTCCATATTATATCTCAAATTACCATTAATTATCAACAATTAAATATAAATATACAAGTTGTACCATGTTAACTACTCAAAAATTCATATTGATGTTAAATTCTAACCGTACAAACTTACCTGGCTAAATTGTAGAAATGTCAAAGTATAGGGACACTTTGGTAATTTTCCATTCCCCTTGATTTTCCACTCAACCTTAATCTAAATTAATAATTTCATTCAATTTATTACTTTAGACAGTAAAGTAATTTATTTTATGAAATTTAGTATTTTTATATTTTTACAAAATTGCCCTTAATATTTTAGTTTTATTCAATTTGGTCCTTGAGCCTAAAACATGCAAATTAACCATTTTTAATGCAAAACCATGCTAGCTAAATATTCATGGCATTCAATGCAGCCCTTTTTACAATAATTTCACAACAAACCCTTGTATTTTTACTATTTCAACAATTTAGTCCCTAATCAAAAAATTCATCAAAAATCACTTAATAAAATACTCTAAATAACAACTAATATCTCAAATTCATAGTTTAACATATAAAATCACAAGGTTCATTAATGGAAACATTCAAAATCTTTAACAGTTTCAAAATCGAAGGTACGAGCTAACTGGACCTAGTTGCAACGATCTCAAAAACATAAAAATTACAAGAAATAGGATCAATTATATTCACATGCAAAGAAATAAAGCCAAAATTGAAACCTCCTCCACAGATATGGTGTTCGGTCGAGTGAAGAAGAAGAAATGAAATTAAAATGTTTTAATTGCACTTTAATTTGTTTTAATTTCCATTTAATTACAAAATTGCCATTGAATTTATATTATTTAATTCATTTTCAACCATTGTGCCGTCCCACCATCCTAAGAATGGTTAATTTACCATACTAATCCTTCCACTTATATTCATTAAGCCATTTAATCATTCAATCTGATAGTGATCAAATTTTACATCTTTCACTATTTAGCCCTTTTTATTTAATTAACTATCCAAACGTTAAAATTTCTTAGCAAAAATTGAATACCACTTAATGAAACTCCGTAAATATTTATAAAAATATTTATGTCTTGGTTTCTAGAAATGAGGTCCTGATACCTCATTTTCTAAAACCTCTTGACCTTAGGGTCTTACCAGTTGAACTTAATTAATCATTCGAATAGCATAAATTATCATATCAAAAATATTTTTAAAACCATATTTGACTCATAATTATTAAATAATAATATTTATGAACTTACACGTTAGATTCGGGGCCGTTAGATTTGGTGGCCTCGAAACCACTACTTTTGGCACCACTGAAAAACGGATTGTTACATACCACAATCCAATTTCTACAATCCATCATGGCAGAATCATCTGAACTTTTCCTAGAGTAACAAAGGAAATGGACCGAACACTCATATGCAGTATAAACCCAATCAATCTCAAGGGTTTAACCAACAAGCTCCAAAACCACCTCAAGCTGAGTCATCAAACAGTTTGGAGGACTTGTTGAAGGCGAAAAATGACGCCTTGATTCAAAGTAAAGTAGCAACACTGAAAAATCTGGAGAACTAGATGGGTCAGATAGCTATTGAGCTTCGTAGTAGATCATAAGGAGCTTTACCGAGCGGTATAAAAAATTCAAGGAGTTTGGGTAATGAGCATTGTAAATTGGTTGCGTTACAAGGTGGTAAGATTTTGGAACCCAAGGAGGTTGTGATTGAAGATAAGCCTACTAAGATGGAGGAAAGTCAACCAACAGTTGAAGTTCCTACACCGAAAAAAATAAAATAATGGAAAATTTGATAAGGTAAACCCTAAACTAGTAAATTCTAAGAAGCTAACACCTTCTTTTGTAGATTTGCCTCTTTAGAAAAGTTGTCCATATCAACCTAAAGTTCCAAATCCTCAAAGACTTCAGTAGAATAAGAAGAAACAAGAGGTACAATTCAAGAAGTTCTTGGATGTTCTAAAGCAACTTCACATCAACATCCCGTTGGTGGAGGCTTTAAAATAGATGCCCAACTACGTGAAGGTTATGAATGATATTCTATCCAAGAAGAAATGACTTAGTGAGTATGATACTGTTGATTTGATGAAGGAGTGTAGTGCGTTCTTACAAAACAAGCTACCTCTGAAACTGAAGGACCCTAGAAGCTTTATGATACATTGTAACACCAGAGAATCTTACTACGGTAAAGCTTTGTGTGACCTTGAAGGAATCATCAACTTGATGCCCAAATCTATTTTCAAACTGTTGGGAATAAGTGAAGTAAGAACCACTACTGTGACACTTTAACTTGCGGATCATTTGTTAGCATATCTCGAGGGAAAGATCGAGGATGTTTTGGTAAGGGTTGATAAGTTTATTTTTCCTACTGATTTATGTGTTAGACTTTGAAGCAGATAAGGAAGTTCTGATCATCCTAGGGAGACCTTTCCTAACCACGAGAATAATGTTGATAGATGTGCAAAAAGTAGAACTCACAATGAGAGTTCAAGCTGATAATGTAACATTTAAAATTCTGAAGGCCATGAAATTTCTAGATCCGACAGAGGAGTGTTGAGTAATGAAGGAATTAGAAACCTTAGTTTCTATAGAATGTGAGAGCAATTTTGAAGAAGACCCGTTGGAGAACACTTTGGGGTCTAAACCCTTGGAAGATGAAGAAGGTAATGAATGTATGGCTTTGATGGAAGCCAATTTGAGGAGTTATGTTCAACCACTATGGTTCAAACCACTAGAGTTAGAAGTTCGAGAATTTACACAACCCAAGTTGTCAATCGAGGAACTGCCTAAGCTTGAACTAATGGTACTTTTGTCCCATTTAAAATATGTTTATTGAGGTAATAGTTCTTCTTTACCTGTGATCCTTTCAATAGAACTGACAGAACACCAAGAGGACCAATTGATTGTTGTTTTAAAGAAATTTAAAAAGGAAATTGGTTGAACCATAACTGATATACTAGGTATAAACCCTTCCTTCTATATGCATAAGATTGTTTTAGAGGAAGGTGAGCTAGGTAGAATCGATAGGCAAAGGAGACTCAACTCTATCATGAAAGAAGTGGTACAAAAGGAGGTGATCGAATGGTTAGATGCAAGAATTATCTACCCCCATCTTAGATAGTTCTTGGGTAAGTCTGGTACAATGTGTACCAAAGAAAGGTGGAATCACGATCATGAATGAACGTAAGGATTTAATCCCTCACGGGTTGGAGAATCTGTATTGAGAACAGCAAGTTGAACAAAGTCACTCATAAGGATTATTTTTCGTTGCCTTTATTGGATCAGATGTTAGATCGACTGGAAGGTAACGAATTTTATTGCTTTTTATATAGATATTCGAGATACAACAAATAGTTGTAGCCTCGAAAGATCAGAATAAAACTACTTTTAATTACCTATACAATGCATTTGCGTTTAGGAAAATGCTTTTCGGCTTATGTAATGCACCTGCCACATTTCAGCGATGTATGATGACAATTTTAACTGATATGGTTGAAAATTTTGTTGAGGTTTTCATGGATGATTTTTTTTTTTTTGGTAACACTTATGAAGTTTGTTTGAATAATTTGGCCAAGGTACTAAAAAGATGTGAGGAGACGAATCTTGTCCTTAACTAGGAGAAATGTCATTTTATGGTTAAGGAGGGAATTGTCTTAAGACATAAAATTTACAAAAATAGAATTGAAGTGGATAGAGCAAGGGTAGATGTAATTGAAAGATTACCACCTCCAGTTAGTGTGAAAGGAGTTCAAAGTTTCTTAAGCTATGCTGGTTTTTATCATAGATTTATCAAAGATTTTTCAAAAATTTCTAAACCTTTGTGTATGCTTTTAGAAAAATATATTGTTTTTTATATTAACAAAACATGTTTAGAAGCTTTTGAGAAATTAAAAAGCCGGTTAATCTCACCCCCAATAATTGTTACACCTAATTGGAACTCACCTTTTGAGTTGATGTGTGATGCAAGCGATTTCGCTAATGGAGCTGTGATGGGTCAAAGAAGAAACAAAGTCTTTCATGTTATCAACTATGCAAGAAAAACTTTGATAGGAGCCTAAATTAATTATACTGTAACTGAAAAAGAACTTTTTTCTATAGTTTTTGCTTTTGACAAGTTTCGCTCATATCTTATAGGTACCAAAGTTACAATGTTTACCGATCATGCTGTCATTAAGTACTTACTCACGAAGAAAGATGCTAAAACAAGGATAATTCGTTGGGTACTTTTACTCCAAGAATTTGACCTTGAGATCCAAGACAGAAAATGTGTTGAAAATCAAGTAGCTAATCATCTGTCGAGGTTGGAACAGAAAGAGATAACTTCTTCACTTGTTCCAATTAATGAGAATTTTCCTGATGAGCATATCTTCGAGGTAAGTCGAATTCATGAAACACCTTAGTTTTCTAATTTTGCCAATTATTTAGCATGTGGAATAATTCCTCGAGAAATGACATACCAACGAAGGAAGAAATTCCTTCATGATAGTCGGTATTATTTTTGGGAGGATCCATTTTTGGTTAAACAATGTAAAAATAACATAATTAGGAAGTGCATAGCTAGAAGTGAAATTGATGAGATTTTGTACCACTACCATTCATCTCCGAGTGGGGGACACTTTGATAGTTCCCATACAACAGCGGAGATTATACAAGTTGGATTCTTTTGGCCTATAGTATTTAAGGATGCATATGCGTATGTGAAAAATTACGATAGATGCCAAAGAACTGGAAACATATCAAGGAGGAACAAGATACCCTTAACAAATATTTTAGAGGTAGAACTATTCGACATATGAGGCATTGATTTTCTAGGCCTGTTTCCTTTTTCGTATGGTAATAAGTATATTTTGGTAGCTGTGGACTATGTATCCAAGTTGGTTGAAGCCAAGGCGTACACAACAAATAATGCTAAGGTAGTCATGCGATTCCTACATAAACATGTGTTTACACGGTTTGGGACTTCTAGAGCTATAATTAGCGATGAAGTATCTCACTTCATAAATAGGTGGCTTAAGTGGTTGCTTGACAAGTATGATGTGAAGCATAAGATTGCTACTACCTATCACCCACAGTCTAATGGGCAAGTTGAAAGGGTGAATCGAAAAATCAAAGGTATTCTTGAGAGGGTGGTGCACTCTAATAGAAAAGATTGGTCTCGAAGGCTCGATGATGCTCTATGGGCCTATTTAACTACTTTTAAGATGCCGTTAGGAATGACTCCCTATAGGCTAGTTTTTGGAAAGGCTTGTCATTTGGCGCTCGAATTGGAGAATAAAACTCACTGGGCTTTGAAACAATTGAATTTGGATCTTAAGCAAGCCGGTGAGAGAAGGATGTTACAACTTGATGAGTTGGAAGAGTTGAAGTTAATTTCATACGAGAATGCCAAGATATGTAAAGAAAAATATAAGAGATGGCATGATAGTCATATACAACCTTGTGAATTCAGAGAAGGTTAGAAAGTGTTATTATTTAATTCGAGGCTAAGGTTATTTCTGAGAAAGCTCAAATCTCAATGGAAAGGAACTTATATCATCTACAAAGTTTATCCATATGGAGCTGTAGAATTGTACGAAAACCACGAAGGTATGTTTAAAGTTAATGGTCAACGTCTCAAGCACTATTGGGATAGTGAAGTTGAGCGAATTAAAATCTCGTTCAAATTATTAGACCCTTAATTTTTCATGGTTTTACTTTTTAATAAAAAGTTAGAAATCATTTTCTTAAATTAGTACATTTAATTAATTCTGTCTAAGGAGATTGGAACTTAAGCATGACTGGTGTGACCCCTCCAACCTTTCCTGGAAATTAATTTAATGTAATCTTTTAAGAAGAAATTTTCTAATTAATTTTAAATTTATTTTTCACTTTAATTTTTGTTTTTAATGTTAACTTTAATTGTTTATGTTTAATAAGGGGGTCAAATTGGCCCAAGTACTAATCAGTTTATTTTATCTTAAACAATTTAGTTTGTAAACACAGTTTGGGCTCAAGGCTTGAAACAATAAATAGGAGAAATTTACCCCATCAGTGTTGTCCATAAGGGCCCCCATCGGTATACGACCCTATCATTTGTCATTGCGCTTATCACCACAGAAACCCATTGCTACATAAGCCTATCTGTAAAGCCCTGAAAATAGGTCTAGTAGTTTTGGGTAAGTTTACCGGGTTTCGAGTGAAATTAGGAGTTAAATTGGGTTTATTAGTGATTTTTTTATTTAGTTAACTTAACTTCATTTAAAAATCAATAAATAATATTCCAAAAAATAAAAATATTTTTAGAAAAATTAATTTTATAGTTTTAAATAATTTTTGGGTAAAATAAATATTTTGGGTCTAATTAAAATTGAAAAATAAATTAAAATGGGGTTTAATTGAGAGAATTTAAAATATTAACTAAATAGGACCATTGTGCAAAACAAGGGAAATAAGAGTGATTTTATAGCAAATTATCCTTATTTTCAGAATTTTGGAGGGAAAGAAGTATTTTGTAAAACAAGGGAAATGTGGGAGTGGCCTGATGGCAATTTTCCCAATTTTTGAAAATCAGGTGGAGGTTTTTAGTTTTAAAAATATTGCAACTACCTCACTTTGTACACCATTTTCACCTGAATTAAGAGGTTTTTCTCTCTCTCTTTTTTTGCTCATTTTCATAGACCACATATTAGAGAATAGATCTAAACCTTTACTCTCTCCAAAATCTCCATAAAAGTTTTCCAAAGTTGAGCAAAAGTCATCCAAAATTTCTTTAAGTACCTTAATTCAATCTTCTAAATTGATGATTTGAGATCAATTGAAGGTAATTCTCAACTCTAAATTCATTTTAAGTTGTTTTGATCATTATTTACTATTTAAATTGATTAAAATGGATTTTCAAGTTTTGATTTCTTCTTTCTTGAGCATAGAACTCAATAATGTTGAATCCATGATTTTGAGTTGGAATCCAAGTTTTAATGGATGTATAAGCTCAAAATATGTTTATTAAGAGGTTTTTAATTATAAAGCAAGAGATGAAACTCGTTTGGTTTATCAATTTTTATAAATTCGCTTTTAATCAAGAAGATGATTTTATTTTCTGGAAAATTTTAAAACAATTTAATAGATGAAATTAACACTTAGGTTTTATGTTAATAGACTAGGAATGAAGTTTAGAAGTGGTTTGTGGTACTAAGAAGGTCGTTTAGTTGAAGAATTTTATGTTTCGGCTTAATTGTGCAATTTCAGTAAGGTAGATTAGAGAAACGATTTAGATCTGTATAGTTTATGAAATTTCAACTTTCTTGACATTAATGTTAGTTTCTAATTTTTGTCTTTGTTAAAACTTCACACCGAGATGAGGATGATGCTAACCGAATTTGAGGCTCAAACTTACCTACTTGAACACACTTTTGTTTTAAAAACAAAGTGTGGAGGTGAGTGATTTTAAAGGCTATTGGTAAATTTTCCTGGTTATGTGTTAAATTGAAGTTTAAATAGTGTTTTTAATGACTTAATCGCATCTTATTTTGTTGGTTTTGCAATATTTTATTTTATTTTACAATAGCATTATCGCAATTGGCTTTTGGAAAATTGTGTGTTAAGCTTTTGGCATGATTAATTTGGATTGAATGGATTTTTAATTGGAGCATAAGTTACTGAATTTTTGAGCATTTAATGTTGGTGTTATGATTGGTTTAAGACTCATGGACAAAGGCATTTGTTTTGTTTAATTATATTGATGTTGAAATTGATAAGCTACATGCTTTTAATGGCATTTTTACATTTTAAATTAAGTGCTTAAACATAAGATTTTATGCCTTGTAAGTTTGATTATATGGAAACATTACATGGTGCATCTATTAGATATAGTTAGCATGCCATAGGATTTGGGAGTACTCACCATTATATGTGTTATTTGTGAGCATATGACTCAAGAACTTTTGATTTTTGGAGTAAATAAGAGAGTGTTGAGCTTGTGTCTCCATTCAACAGGACTGTGAGGCAATATAAAGGAGCATGTGGCTTCGACCCGCTCAACCCAGGACTATTTTTGATATGTATGATTTTGGAGATTTGTTTATCCAATGTATGATCATGCGTTTAAATATTGCTATGGATGTATTATGCAAAGATAAGTTTATGTTTATAAGTTAAATTATGATTTCATATGCCATATTAAATTGGAACTTTATTCATGGAATAGAATATGTTATTATGGTTATAATATGTGATATTGTGACTAAAATTTTAATGCTTAATTTTCTTGGATTTATGCATGAATCGAGTGTGATTACTTATTTTTTTTTACAATCATTCATTGAGCTTTTTAAGCTCACACCCTCACACCTTTATGCAGAGACTTTCTCGACTTGAGGAGTTGAGGAGTGAGCGTAAGGCCGATCCAAGATTAAGGCTCAATAGTAGCTTAAGGATTTTTCTTTAAAAACAATAGGGGGCATTGTGGCACTTATTAGGACTAGATTTAATTCAATTGTAATGGACATTGGACATTTATTTGGATTTTTATTTTGGTGATGCTATAATTACTTTAATGCTTGATTTTTAAATTTAATTATTGTGTGGTTTATGTTATGTTGATGAGAGTTCATATGGTGATTGAGAACATGGCTTTTGAAGAATGTATTTTATACTAACATTGTTTAATTGTAGCTTGCCAATGAGTGAAATGCTTGTGGCTATGGTATGTTCCTTGTGTGATATAATTGATGGCTGCTAAGTATGATTATAATTTAGTTTTAAAACTTGATTAGATTAATTGAAGCCTTTAACGATAGGGAAGCTCAATAATATTTTAGAATTAGACTTGTAAATGTTAAAATTTGGTAGAAATATTCTTAGATAATATTTTGGGTAATGTATTAAAAGTTTATAAAATTAACGTTTTAGTTCCTATTAACAAAATAATAATTAGACTCAGTAAATGAACTCGATTGAAACTAAACTTTTTAGGGCTTACATAAATTGACTAAAAGAAGGTTGGTAATAATTTAGAACTAAAACGAGACTATTTAACTTTAGATGGTAAAATGACCAAAATACCCTTAGGTTTAAATAATTAGAAATAGTTAAAAAAATGGTTCACAAAATCGCTTCTGCATTAAAATTAGATAGTTAATTAGTTAGAATTGAGGTGTTATAAGGTTGAGGTGTGTTTTGGGTGGTCTTGAGCTAGAGAGTCATTTTGGTGGCTATTGTGTCACTTCAAATTCGGATCGGTCCGTCTCGGTCAGGTTTAGGGTGTCACACTATCGTCGCCACAAAATCCCTTACTTCACCCATTACTGAATTTTGCCTATTTTTTCGAGAAAAATCATCATGTCTCACAAAAGAACTAGATCTTCCAAGACCTCTACAGAAAATCCCATTGTGATTCAAGATGAGGAAGTGAAAGAAAGGTTTGATTCCAACTTCAAAAATCAACCTATGATGTTAGAAAAATGTTTCAACTTGGAAAGCAATGACAAGATGGTTGTGCCTTTGCCGATTTGAAGACGATTGATGCCCTCAGTTCGAGAGTTCTATGCCAATTTGACTAAGCCAGATGCTATTGAAGTTCTTGTTTGCAAGAAAAAGGTACCCTAACTTCTAAGTCCATTAATGATTTGTTTCACCTACCTAATGTTGAAGAAGATGAATACTTTTCCATGATGAAAAATATAAATTGGAATTTTCTTCAACAAGTGCTTAATGTTGTAACAAATCCGGGATCCTAATGGATTATAAGAAAGTTTGGTAGTCATTCTTGCTGAAGGGAATATCTAAAACTAGTGGCTAAGGTATGGTTCTACTTTATTCAATATAGTTTCATACCTATCTCACACAGTTCCACCTTCTTGATGGAGCGAATACTTCTGTTGTATGGAATTATGACAGAAAGGTCTATCAATGTTGGGAAGATCATTCTCAAGGAAATCCATGATTGTGCTAGAAAGAAGACCGGAAGTGCTTACTTTCCATCATTCAAAACTTCACTTTACTTAAGGGCCCAAGTTAAAACAAAAGCAAACCTGAAGGGCCTGTATGTTCAAAGATGCATCACATCCTATGATCTTAAAAGTTTAGTGGAGAATGTCCATGAGTTAAACCCAATTGAACCAAGTGAACCAATAGAAACAGAAATTGATGAGTCATTGAAAAAATTAAAAATTGAGGCTAACTCAGATATTAAGACAGAAGAAGCAGAATCTGAGGAAGAACCGAACAATCCAGAACCGATAAAGGAATTGGAAGTTTCTGAACCAAGAGAAGAGACGAATGCTAATGAGCCAGTTGAACCAAGTGTTGATCCTGATTTGACTATTCCTATGCCTACTTCTTCAAACACTATGAAGAAATCAAATTTGTCAATTACGATGGATATGATGAAATTTATGAATAACCAACAACATGCTTATTGGAAATATGTAAAGATTAGTGATGATTCTATAAGAAATAATTTTAAAAACATCTCTAACAATTTTGTTCCTGAGTTCCCAGATTATATCTTCGAGTCATGGAAGGAAGATGAGAATGCAAGCGAGGATGAAACATCATAGGAGAAAGACGAGGAGGATAAGTCAAATAAATAAAAGGGGAGAATTTTTTGTCTTTAGTATTTATTTCTTTTTAGGTGTTTATTTTTGTTTTCTAGTTAGAATTTTTCCTTTCGCATAATAAAATAGCAAGCATGAATAAATAAGCTCAATGCCTCTTCAACAGGAAAAGCGAAGTGATGTGGTAATGAGAATGAACATGTCGAGGATTGGATTGTTGAGAAAGACTTGGTACTTAAGCAGTCTTTATGACTCACCTTTCTTTTCTTGCAACCGTACCTGGTGTTCAATTTTCATTCATTACTTTGTTTTCATAATGACGACATTGCTTCTTTTTAAAGGGGGTAAGGCATTTTGCATGAATTTTTAAAGTATGTTTCAATCTTTTTACTTAAGTATGCTGAAGTAAATGAATATTCAGGGAGAATGTTTGTTCATAAGTGTGTTCAAATGCAAGCATATTTTTATGTTATCTTGAGTGATGGAATGATTGTATGTTCTTTAGACTTACATAGTATTTGCCATGAAAAATTAATTTCTTTAGAAATAAACATGCATGAAGGTTTAAGTCTTTAGAATTGACTTAGTAACATTCTTGAAGTCAAACCCTAGGAGGTATAAGAATCTAATATGATATAGGCCTACTTTCTTTGGATCGTTTGAGCCTTTTAAGCCTACCTTATTAAATTAACCCTTAAAACTTAATTTTTGAGCTTAATGGTCTATTTATTTCAAATTACCTACATCATAAGTCATATTATCATCCTTTTGCTTTTATGCTGTTATTTGCACCTATCTTAATTGAATTTTTCTTGGTGATCAAAGTTTGAGGAAAAATACAAAAGATGTACATGCTCTTTACATGTGTTTTTTTTTAAAGAACAAAGGTAAGTTTGTTCAAAAGAATAAAAAAACAAAGAAAAGTTTGCCTAAAGTCTGAAAAGTAAAGGTCGAGCATGAGCTTGAAATAAGTTTGGGGGTGTTCCAAAAACCCAATTGTAGGAAGTTATGACGCAAAAGGATCCAAGACAAAGGTAAGGTTAAGATGATTGAACCTAAAAATTCACTTCTCTTTATCCTTACCTTTAGCCTAGCCCTATTAAAACCTAATAAAAGACCTATTGATTTGATGATTATACCGACTACATTAATGAAAAGGAATTTCTAAGTTCAACATATGAAGACCACTAATTAAACCTTGTGATTTCTATATTTAGTTGATAAGGAAAGCATATTTATTGGTAAATATTATATATGATTTAGAAATGCATACATACTATGACTCATGTTGACATTATGATATACTTAATATAAAGTTTGGAAATAATATTTGCATTCAAGCTACTTATTAATAAAAATAATTTTTATCATGATTTGTTGATGCATGATTATGTGCGAAGATTGATACTGCTTTATCATTTTGCCAAAATTGCCTTAGCAAAAAGCTGTTTTGTGCATGAACATTACACGGGACGAGCAATGCTTTAAGTTTGGGGGTGCGTAAACTCGAAATTGTATATGGTTTTTCTATATATTTTTACCACTTTTTTACTTAATAAATATGTTAATCTTGAGTAATTGTTATTAAAATAAGTGAATTTTAGTTAATTATTAATATTGGACATGAATTTATAAAGTATGTGAAATTATGCTTAATTACATGACTTTTGACCATATTTTATATTATTTCATGTTAATTTATTAATATGTGATTTTTGACTATATAGGAGGGTCATTAAAGATGTGATTAATATGAATGAAACATGGACATACACAAATCAATTCATGTGGACGGCAAGACCATACAAACTGGGTCATGAGGTTGATAATTTGACCCAGCAAAAGATGTATTAAAAGATGGACATGTCAGATTAATTATTGGACTAGGAAACCGTCCAACAATGGGGAATTAAAGCCCAGTTTCGGCACAAGTAGATGGCTGCCCAAAAGCAAGCTTTAGGGTATTTAATTGAAGGTCCTTATAGTTGGAAAATAATTAGAAATCAGCCCAACAACTTTCCTATTGAAACCGTCAACCCTATGGCTATTAATAGCCTTGGTTTGAATTCAAAATGAAGAGACTAAGTCATCCCCTTTTCCATGAATTGTGGCTGACCATATGTGAGAGAAAAGGAAGGAATTTAAATTCTATTTTTAACTCTACCCCTTACCTTCACCTATAAATACCATACAATTCCCACTTTTCAATTCATCCCTCATCCCTCAACACTCATCTCTCATTCATTCTCTCATTCATCATTCTATCTTATTTCCCGTTTCTTTTCCCTTGCATAGCCAGCATGTCCCTTTCTATCCTTTAGCCAACATAAGCTTTGTCAAAAGCATTCTTTAGCTGACCACCTTAAAACCTTAGCAAAGAAGCATCTATCAGAACAGAGGAGAACATCAGTCAGAATAGATCTGAAAGGCTACTGAACTGAATAGAGTTTACTCTTTCCTCTTTTTATTTATTTTAATTATGTTTTCTTTGAGTTTATTGTTTTTGACATCAACTATAGTATTTTAAATCCTATTTGCTAGGATGATTATGCTAATTCAATAAGATTTATTTTATTCATGTTTAATATGTTTAGGCCTCAGTCGATCATGTTTTCAAATAATATCGTGATGCGTTTCATTCATACGTGATTGGGTGCATTCAGATTAGTTGAGCGATCCTAACTAGACGACGGCTAGTAGACACATAATTAAAAAGTGCAATGCTCAATTTAGATCATTAAACTACACTAAGTTGAGGTTCATAATATCTTTAGTTAGCTATATTATCTTGCATAGTTTTTAGGTTTATGTGATTAAACTGTTGCAAACGTAAATGTCCCTGTGACCTCGCATAAATGCTAAGAAACCCTTAGTCTAATATGATCAGTAAAATGCATATTTCACTAAGTAAAAGATCCGAGAGGACTTAATTTGGTTTTCAAACTCATGAAAGATTGAGTTGCCATGAAATATTTTCCGAACATTGTTAAGCATGATGAAAATGAATTGAGTTTATTAATATAATTATCCTAGCCCATTTAATGTTGATTGTTTTTGTTGCTGAAGCCATTCATTCATACATCTAGATAAGTTGCATTTAGATTAAAAATTGCATTAGGGATAAATCTTTTCATCTAGTTAATTTCACTTAGTCTAAACATCACCATTCAAATTATTGTGTTTTAATACCAAATTGTGAATTTATAATTTTACAAATAATCGATTAACATGCACAGTTCCTGTGGAGACGAGAACTCATTTTTACTTACTTATTACTTGAACGAATGTGTATACTTGGACAAACCATGTTACAAAAAGTTTAATATTAAGTGCCTTAAGTCTTGAAGCAATATGAAACATCTCCATTATGTACTCCCTCACGTTTCATTGACCCTTATACTTCATAGACATCAAAGAAGTCAGAACTGATGTTATCTCAACCTTATTATTTTTAGCAAAGCGTTTCTCAATTTCGTCAAGGAAACCTTTAACTCGAGTAATCTCTTCAAATTTTGTGCCCCTAAAGGCTTCTGGAATGTTGTGCTTCATGATCATTAGACTCATACAGTTTGAACTATCCTACCTCTCAAAATACCTTTTAACATCAGGGGTGCTTGCTGCAGTGAGAGGTGCGGGTTGTTCTTCTCTTAGTGCAAGGTCTATGTCCATACAGTCAAGCACTATAAGTAAGTGTCTTTTCCATTCCTTGAAATTGGTCCATTTAAGAATGGGTATAGAATTGATATTAGTAGATATTGTGGCAGCAGAAGATGAACTAGTTGAATATAGAACAAAAAAAAAAGAAGCTCACATCAATTCATAAGTAAACAATAAATTCAAGATAACGGTTAATCACATCTCAAGATACCAAACACAACATTAATATCAAGTCTTTGGACAATAATATTAACAGTAAGCGATACTCTTGTTGTAGCAATCAAATATTGACAATAAATTATGTCAAACAATGAATCAATCTTTGGACTAACTTATTGCTCAAATAAAGTACCTTATAATTGTCACACATTTATCACCACAGATGCCATTGAAATTCGGCCAAATATTAACTTACCTTTGGGTCAATTAATAAACACATGAATCATAAAAACATATAATCATCTTGATTTTTTAAATAAACTAATCTACGCAAAAGAGGTCACTTTGATGGCATGTTGTTTCAACTAATCTATTTAAAATTTTAGACATCCTTAATTAAAGCCCAAAACCAAAATCTGGATTTATTTGTTTCAAAATATTTCTTTTAATTTCATCTTTTAGTCAAATAAAAGATAATAGTATATATATGTATATATATTTATCCCAAAAAGCATACAATAATGTTGGCAAATATAATAATAGTTGAATAAAAAACAACCTCACATAATACTTCAAATTTAAATCAAAATATTTTGAATAAAGGTAAACCCCATCTCAAGATATCGGGCACTCTATTAATATTTCACATTTGGGAAAAAATATTAACGTTTAAGTGATATCTTATTGTAGTAATCAAAGATCGGCAATAAAAACATGTCGAACAATAAATCTTCCTTTGGGTTGAATTATTACTCACATATAAAATGAATAATCGTCACATGTTTATTACCATAGTTGCATATGTAATTTTGTTAAATATTAACCTTCTTTTGGGCCAATCAATATTAACTTAAGTTAAGTTACATGCCCACAATATTTTATCTTTTAAAATAAAATAATTTTCACAACAGATGTCATTTTGGCAACTTATTGCTTGGTTAAGTTATTTTTAAACTACATATTAACATATCAATATTCAAATTTAAAATTTACCCAATAGTCAAAGGTCAAAACTAATTTTTTTATTACACTACAGTTTTGAAATAACATAAAATAAGGTTGTCTAAATCTCGCAATAAAAAAGCGAAAACCTTAATCTTTGGTAGTTCTTTTTCCAAAACCATATATGTCAAAATCAAACAAAAATAATGTAGTGATTTAAGGTCAAATAATTAACTAATATATGTATTCATAATTTTGGCATAGACAAAACACCAAAACAATTCACGACATACGTGTATTCAAAATCAAATAGAAAAATTACCTGCATATATCATGTAAACCCAAACTTGTATTTGTGATTAAACGAAATTCACATGAATACTTGAAAAATATTTTCAAGTCAAGAAATTTCAAAACAAAATCATAATAGTTGACATATCTCATCATTCAAATCTTAGATCATATTATCATAATTTAACTAAATATTAGAAATAATAATATGCGAAAAGCAAATATCATTCAACCACACTTAAAACCAATATATATATATAAATTGCAACATATATAGTAATGGAAACTATTTAATAATAAATTAATAAAACAAATACTAATAACCGATTCCAGATTCATAAAACTATTCAATAATAAATTATCTCTTTAAAACGTGATTCAACAAAATTGACAACAATAGACAAATTATCAACATTGAAAATTGGACTTCAAGGACCCAGTTATAAACATCCAAAATAATGAATGACTTTAATTGCAATTATCCCACAGACAAATGCTCAATGAATTCCCCACGAGAATTGGCAGGTTAGATTCTCCCTAATTTCTTTCTTTTCTTTATCAATTACGAACCTTAAGCCAATAAACTTGAATTGAATCAAAGAAATTATAAGTAACGAAAGTGATTGTGCGAAGAAAAAGAAAATCTCACAAATCAATTTTTATCACTTGCTTATAAATATATATACTACTAATTGAGGTATAGCAACAAGATTAAAAATTGAGAATCGAAACCCTAAATTTCAACATAAATCCACAATACTTAAAATGTGTGATTAAAACCACCAAATCCACATATTAAATTCATAAAATTTTAAGAACGAATTAATCTAAAAATAATAGCAAAATAACTCAGTCTCAATGATTCGATGACAAGGCTCAAATGTCCATTGTAAGAACCGTAAAAACAAGATCTAATATAAAACTTTATTAACCATAAATAAGGATTTATCATGTCAAATCATCAAGAATAAAACTAAATACAAAAGCGTGCCTGAATCCATTGATTTCTAGGAATATTTGATCTTTCAAATTAACACACAAGTAATTCAGAGAAGATGAATCTCTATTTTCTAAAGATATGATATTAGAAAAGTTACATGTGTAATTTGGGAACCATAACCTTAATATAAACCTTAACTAAATTAGATCACTATTAATTTGGGCTAATCTTTTATGATAATAAATTATAACATGTAATTACTCTTGTAGGGCCCAATCTTTGCCCGGCCCGTGAGAGAATAAACCCAAACAAAAACACAGCCTAAAATTTTAAAATACAGGCCCAACAAAATAATAACCGAACCAGCCCAAAACTAAACCCTAGAACCTTCAGCAGTTAGCAGCATCTCCAGCGCCGCATCACCTTGCAGTCCCTCTCCACCGCAAGATTCGGAGATAGCCTCCTCCACACGCGCTGCTCCTCTACGCACGCCTCTAGCCATACCTGCAGCAACAAACGGAAACAAGCAACAACGAAATAATAGGAATAATAGAAAATATTTCTTTTATTATTTTGTATCTTTATTTTTTATTTTCGGTTATATAAACCGATGGTAAAGAGAATAAAAGGGGGGATTTTTTCAGTGTAAAAGAGATACGAAAACAGAGAGAAATCTTTTGAATACTAAAGGTGAATTTTTTGTTTTCGTTTTATTCTTGGGTGTTCATTATTCCTAGGAAGGATTTTCTTTTTCCTTTTTATTTTTTTATTTCTTTTCGGTTAAAATATAAAAAGGAGAGGATCTTACAGTGTTGTCATGTGTCCCTCTCCGTCGCAATCGGAGGCCGGGGCGTCGTCGGAGGCCGTGGGATGGCTTGAGTGGCGGTGGCGGCATAAAAAGGGAGAAACCCTAGCAGAGGGCTTCTCTGCTATTTAGAATGGAAAAGAAAAAATGAATTTTGAGAGGAAATTTTTGATTTTATAACAAGACCAAAATGGCGCCGTATAGGGCCATACCCAAGTGCGTGACCCGACCCGCTGCGGATCCGCTCATTTCCACTCGGAATGGGATATTTTTTCAATCAGTCCCCCTGGTTTTGATTCGTTTCCAAAATTTTTATTTCAAATATTTGCAATTTTAGACACGTTGTTTCTCTTCTGTTTTAATTTGGTCCATTGACCATGCGTATGGGCCTCACTGGTACGACGCCGTTCAACCGGAATGGGAATATTTCCCTTCTGGTCCTCCTCCTTTCACGCGCGTTGTGAATCTGTCCTTTTTCTTTTTTAAAATTTTAATTTTGGCCCTAAAACTTTGCGTAGTTTTCGATTTAGTCCCCAATTTGTTATCAGTTATTTTTTAAACTAATTATTTTATTATTTTCCTTGTTATTATATAATATCATTACTATAGTATTATTATTTTAATCATTACATTTGTGCATTTTTTTTACAATGTATGCGTATACATTTATATATATATATATATTCATATGTATTTTATAGTATATATACATTTCATAATATTTATACATTTTCTATAATATACATACATTTTTATATCTTTTAAATTTATTATAAATATTTTTTATTTTATATATCTCATTATTTTATATACATATTGTACATATATATATGTATTTGAATATATACGTATCTAATTTTCATGATTTACCTATGTATATATACTTGTACATTTTTTTCCTATTCGTAAATATATACACATACGCATATCTTTATACTTTTATTTTATTCTTACGATTTTCATATACGTTTTAAATTAAAGTATCTGTATCATATTGTACATTAACTTTTTAACATACCCTTTTAAAAATATATTTTGGTTTTAACCATTCATCAAAGTTATTTTCTTGATTCAAAGGTTTTTTTTTGAATAAAAGCAATAATCGAAGTTTGAGATTTTCGAGGGAAATTGAGCCCTAACGTATTGGGTTCTGATTTTCTTTGTTAATCTTAAATAACCGAGGATATTCTTTATTCAAAATGCATGAGTATAAAAATTATTTTTGAGAACTTAACTTGTCGTGCCCTAACGTATTGGGTGTGGCATGTTACTTTCTCGAAATGAAAATTTTCGCATAAAATAAAAGTGATATTCAAAGTTCGGGGATTATGAGGAATTGTACCCTAACGTATTGGGACTCGATTTCTTTACATGACTTGAATAATTGATTATCCTTTTTCAAATTTCATCATTTGAGTTGATTTTAAAATCTTTTTAACCTTCGACACTAAGACATTAAATGATCAATTTGGTACCGATTTTGGGTGTTACGAGGGTGCTAACCCTTCCTCGTGCGTAACTGACTCCCGGACTCATTTTCTCAAAATTCGTAGACCAAAATAGGGTGAGCCGATCACACCTTAATAAAGGATCGGTGGCGACTCCAGTTTTGTTTTTAAAGTCGACAACCAAATTTTTGTTTTCAAAAACAGTTTCAACAGCTTGGCGACTCCGCTGGGGACATTAGAGAGTCGAGCCACAAAATTGATTATGTTTGTTTTTATGTTGAAAATCAAAAGTTTTTAAATAATTCATGAGTTCCCTTCGCACTTATTGATTTTTCATCATGGTGTTGGCAACTTTGCATTTGCATTTTGTATTTTACCCTTTAAGTGGGAGCGAGAAACTAGTCCTTTGTGAGGTTTTCACCTCCGTGCAGGGTAGTGGACCGCTTCCGGGATACATCCGTACCTATGGCTTTTTGAGATTTTCATCTCCGTGCAGCCATAGGGAAATGTATCCCCCTGAACTGAACTCAATCCACATGAGCCTATAATGGGTGAGGATCGAGGAATCTGCTGGTTCGGGTACCCTTACTCTAGAAACTAAGCCTCATATAGTGAGCTTTAGGAACTTACCCTAGGTAGAAGTACTCTAAACCTTAGTAGATACCTGACTAGGAGTTTTTATTATTTCTTGATTGTATTGGATTTAATGTTTATACCTGATACTGACTTGGGTTTATTTTGTTTTGATTGCATGACATCATGATTACATTGCATTTGCATTATAGAAAAGAGGTGTTGATTCACATTCGATTACTAACTTAGAAAGCTTGTCATGGAATACGGATTTCTTGATAAAGTGGAAAATAATACGGATGCCTGAATATATTCCAAGAAACACAAGAAGGGCGACAGAAGTGTTCGTGACTCTACTTCATGGCCCGAGGATTCAAGCTGATTATTCAAGAGTTTTCGATAATCTAACTTTCTTAAAGAAGCTGATGAGCATTACGAAGATGGGCAGATGATGAATATCAACCAGGATCAAGCAAAAAGAGATAGAAGAGACACTCCTTTTGAAGAATTCGCAAGGTTTATCCTAGCATCCAGATGGAGAAGGAGAAGATGTCTTCGACTGGAATATGAGGGCAAAGTCGTATATATATATCTGCTTTATGTAAAGAAATTTGTCTTCTAGTAAAGTTTTTTAAATGTAATTGAATCAAAGTTAACATCTCTTTAGGCCTTCATTTCGTGCATTTGCATTACATGACATCGTATGCATTAACATTCACTAAAAGAGCCTAATCGATAAAATCATTGCTCAGTTAACCTGGAAACCAACCAACCAACCAAACACCGATACGGCACTTGAGCAAAGACAAAAGATATGGATCAGAGATTACAAAAGCTCGAACAGTACCAGAAGGAGATGCAAGACCGGCTTCAGCTACAAATGCAGGAGCGGTTAGACAAGATGAAGCAAGAAATGTCTGAGAAGATGCGAGAATCTTAAGAGGATATAGTGGCAAAGTTAACCCGACTGATAACAAAGGGAAGTGACAAAGGAAAGGGCCCCATGGCAGATGCCGATGAGGGAAATGATGATGAATCCTTCTATCCTCCAGGTTTCACCCCTCCACATGAGCGAACTCAAGCTGAATACCCGCGCAAATCTACTGTCACCGTCATGCCTCAGCAATTTTGAGCTGGTATTTTGAACCTCCAAACTGGGCCGGGTTTTAATCCTGAAAATAATCCTATTAACTCAGCCATTCCTGACTTTGATGAAGTGGTTGAGAGGGAAAGAATGAAGGAAGAGTTACTGAAACAGTTGGAAGAAAGATGCAAGTGGCTCGAAGAGAAGTTCAAGGCGATGGGGGTCACCGAGAGTTATCGAGGCATTGACGCAAAAGAGCTGAGTTTAGTACCAGATTTAGTACTTCCTCATAAGTTTAAGATGCCTGAATTTGAAAAGTACAACGGGACAAGGTGCCCAGAAGCTCACATCACCATGTTCTGCAGGCGAATGGCGGGTTATGTTAACAACGACCAACTCTTGATACATTGTTTCCAAGACAGCCCTACTGGGGCAGCATCCAAATGGTACAATCAGTTGAGTCGTGCCACAATTGGTTCATGGAGGGACTTGGCACAATCGTTCATGAAACAATATAGTCATGTGAATGACATGGCTCCTGATAGAATCACTCTTCAAAACATGGAGAAGAAGCCGAGTGAAGGCTTTAGGCAGTACGCACAAAGATGGAGGGAGGTTGCGGTCCAAGTTCAGCCACCGCTCCTGGAAAAGGAAATGACCATGTTGTTTATTAACACCCTGAAGGCACCGTTCATTACACACATGTTAGGAAGTGCCACAAAAAGCTTTCCTGACATAGTCATGAATGGCGAGATGATTGAGAATGCCATCAGGAGTGGGAAGATCGATACGGGAAGATCAGTCTCGAAGAGGAAGGAGAGCGAGGTGAACAACACGAGCATGTACAGCAAGGGTTACTCGAGGTCAGTAACAGTGAGTCAGCCAGGAAAGATTGCTGCTAACCAACAAAGTTCAATGAGATAGGAATCTGGAGTGAAACCAGGTACCGAGAAGCTCCAGTTCACACTAATTCCGATGTCATATAAGGAGTTATATCAAAGCTTGTTCGATGCGCATGTTGTTGCTCCTCATTACTTAAAACCTCCACAACCTCCGTATCCTAAGTGGTATGATGCGAACGCACAGTGTGACTACCATGCGGGAATTACAGGGCACTCAATCGAGAATTGCATTACCTTCAAAAAGCTAGTTGAAAAACTCATCAACATGGGTGTTGTTAAGTTGGGTAACTCATCAGGTGCAGAAAATCCGTTACCCAATCATGATTGAGGATGGAGGGACTGCAATGTATAAAGGAGTGGTGAGAAATTTGCACATCAATGCCATATTTGCAGACACATTTAAAAGGATCCTTGTTAGATATTCGCCGTAGAGGTGTTCTAAATAATGAGACTGTAGAGGAAACCCCTAAAGTATTTAGAGTCTGTTAGAGTAATGTTCAGAACACACTTGTTACTTTCAGCCTAGAAGCAATAAGAATTTCTTTGTGAAATAGGCTCACGTCTGAATATTATTATTTTAATGAATACATTATTGCAATCATATTTGAGTAAATGTTCTTTCAGTATTTACGTTCTCGTCGTTCTTTTTGATTTTTTCTGCCAAACCATTCATTCGTTCACTCATATTATTCATACATTCTTTTGTATATTCTTTGGTACCCACTATGGGTCCCCAAATATCAATGACATGAATGACGCTGTTACAGACCCAGAATCTCCTTTTGAGTGAGACATGTGTTTGGAGGGATCTCACAACTTTGAAGATGACATAGATTGTAGCTTATCTCCAGACTTGAGGAGGGTGATAGAATAAGAGGATAGACAGATCCTACATCACAATGAATTATCAGAAATTGTGAGCTTGGTGAAGATTGGAATTGACATGATCACAAAGACAAGGCGGGACCTTATAGAGCTACCCCAAGAATTCAATGATGTCTTCACATGGTCATACCCAGATATGCTCGGGTTAAGCACTAGCTTGTAATCTGAATAATAGCATGATGTCAGAAACGGGCAGTAGGTTCAACATCGATGCTATGAACGATGCAGTAAACTTTCTTTGCTGGGGCAATATCCTCCTCTTTGGCTTATCATAGCTTTACTCATTGAAGTTGAATTGCCATTTCTCTACATTTTATCCTAAGAGGAAGACCCGAAGGTTCGTCCCAAAGAATTTCACAAGAGGGAACTAGTGTTGAAAAAGATCCTTCCTATACAAAAGGATTTTAGAGGAAGATAGAGGCCAAATTAGAAGGGTCCATATGTTATAAAGAAAGCCTTTTCTGGAGAAGCTTTGATCTTAGTGAGATGGATGGTAAAAATTTACAAAGTCCTGTAAACTCAGTTCATCAGAAATACTCGCTTAAAAAGGTGGGACCAATGTGAAAGCCTACAAAGGCGCTTTGAGTCAAAAAAAGACGTGGTGAAACCCTACAAAGGGAGGCTTGAGTAAAAAAAAAGAGGCTAAGGTGAAAACTCGCAAAGGGCGTCTTAAACCAAAGGGGATTTGAGTTGAAAACCCGAAAAAGGGCGGCTCAAATGTTGATCAGAATGGGGCATGAAGTAATTAGAGCAGCTCAAATACTGATCAGAATGGGATATACAGTGGTCTTGCTATACCAGAATCAGCAGGAAAGGGTATGCGACATCTTGGGGCATCGATAGAGTATGATAGATCTCCTAAACACATGTTAAGCTCAAAATCGTCTTCAGAAAGTTTGTACAGAGAAGTTCATAGCTTTACTCATTGAAGTTGAATTGCCATTTCTCTACATTTTATCCTAAGAGGAAGACCCGAAGGTTCGTCCCAAAGAATTTCACAAGAGGGAACTAGTGTTGAAAAAGATCCTTCCTATACAAAAGGATTTTAGAGGAAGATAGAGGCCAAATTAGAAGGGTCCATATGTTATAAAGAAAGCCTTTTCTGGAGAAGCTTTGATCTTAGTGAGATGGATGGTAAAAATTTACAAAGTCCTGTAAACTCAGATTCAGTCAGGAAATACTCTGCTTAAAAAAGGTGGGACCAATGTGAAAGCCTACAAAGGGCGCTTTGAGTCAAAAAAAAAGACCAGGGTGAAACCCTACAAAGGGAGGCTTGAGTAAAAAAAAAAAGAGGCTAAGGTGAAAACTCGCAAAGGGCGTCTTAAACCAAAGGGGATTTGAGTTGAAAACCCGAAAAAGGGCGGCTCAAATGTTGATCAGAATGGGGCATGAAGTAATTAGAGCAGCTCAAATACTGATCAGAATGGGATATACAGTGGTCTTGCTATACCAGAATCAGCAGGAAAGGGTATGCGACATCTTGGGGCATCGATAGAGTATGATAGATCTCCTAAACACATGTTAAGCTCAAAATCGTCTTCAGAAAGTTTGTACAGAGAAGTTCAAGCTGCGATGTTTGGGGCACCTAATCCTTATACTATTTTTGTTATTCTTGGAACACTTCATTCATTTCCAAGATATGCATTCCTAAATCAATTCCTTTGTTATCCATCTTTATTATCTTTGACAACTTATTCATTTCGAGTTATGCTCAGAACCAACTCAATTCTTATCCATGATCTTTTTTTGCAAGCATGTTGCATTAGAATAATGATTAATGAACTAATAAAACTTTCGCAATGGAAGTTTTGCATATTACTCTAGAAGTCTCTGAATAATATAGGAACCTTAAACAGGACTATTGTTTAGAACGCACCAGGCTGGAAATCTGATAAAGAAGAGTCTAAATTAAAGACTATCCCTTTGAATTTTCTTGTCTAAATTGAATAAAATGGCAAGATGTCATGTTGGTGACAAAACTTCAATAAACAAGCAAGCAATGATCACCGAATAATAAGAAGAAATTGTTCTTGGAGAAGATTTCTTCATTTGTGCATGAGCATTTGGTACAACACCCTGGGAATGGTGTAAGAGACCAAAAAGTTTCACATCCTATATCCTTGAATTGTGATAACAGAGGATTGAGAAAATGCCAAATCTTTTACTCTTGGGTTACAACGGGAAAAGACGGTACAAATTTTGCATCCCAGTGTATCAAACTTGGAGGTTTGCAGTGGGGGCAATCTGGTCAAGTGCTTATTGGGTTCGCCAGCCGAGCAAAAGGGCACTATAGCACATTAGCGATAAAACACTAATAAACTTGGAGTAATAATAACTCGAGCGTTAAAATATCATTTTCATGACATTTTGCATTCATTCAAATGTCATTCATACACATCTAGTTAGGAGCATTTGATTCATTCTGATCATGTCATCCTAATCACTAGGCATAATTAGGTTCATAAATTGAATTATACAGGTCATGTTCTCCAGAGAATAAACTGGTGAAACCATAGATTTTACCTTAGCAGTGCAGTGGAACGGATTGAAGCTACGACGGCGGATCTGGTTTCCCTGATATTGCAATTTAAAAGATTGAAGCCACAACGGCGGATCTTACTTCCCTGACGGTGCGGTGGAACAGATTGAAGCTACGACGGCGGATCTGGTTTCCCCGACATTGCAGTTGAACAAATTGAAGATTTCAGATCTTATCTCCCTAAGCAGTAGTGGAGCAGATCAAAGATGGCAGATTTTACCTCCCTGAGGTTGCAGTGGAGTATATTGAAGCCAGTAACTCTATCTCTCTGGGCAGCAGTGGAATAGATCAAAGATTTCAGATCTTGCCTTCCTGCATAGACAGCGAAGCAGATCAAAGATGGCAGATTTTACCTCCATGAGGTTACAGTGGAGTACATTGAAGCCAGTAATTCTACTTCCCTGGGCAGCAGTGGAATAGATTGAAGATTTCAGATCTTGTCTCTCTAAGCAATAGTGGAGCAAATTAAAGATAGTGGATTTTACCTCCATGTGGTTACAGTAGAGTACATTGAAACCAATCCTATTTCCTTGAGGTTGCAATGGAGTGGATTAAAACCACAAGATCTTATCTCTCTGAAGTGGCAATAGAGTAGATCGCATGAGATTTACCTTGGAGTAAATTGGAGCAGTAGTTCCTATACCTCTGAAGATGCAGTGGGAAGGAATGAGGCTACTCAAAGAATAGAAGTATTAAAGAAGTTGAGGTTCAGTAGGACCGGGCATAATTGGGCCTCGTAGTCTTTGCTCTGTTCCCATTACACGACAACGAGCAAAGATGGGCAGCTGTAGGGCCCAATCTTTGCCCGGCCCGTGAGAGAATAAACCCAAACAAAAACACAGCCTAAAATTTTAAAATACAGGCCCAACAAAATAATAACCAAACCAGCCCAAAACTAAACCCTAGAACCTTCAGCAGTTAGCAGCATCTCCAGCGCCGCATCACCTTGCGCAGTCCCCTCTCCAACCGCCGCAAGATTCGGAGATAGCCTCCTCCACGCGCGCTGCTCCTCTACGCACGCCTCTAGCCATACCTGTAGCAACAAACGGAAACAAGCAACAACGAAATAATAGGAATAATAGAAATTATTTCTTTTATTATTTTGTATCTTTATTTTTTATTTTCGGTTATATAAACCGATGGTAAAGAGAATAAAAGGGGGGATTTTTTCAGTGTAAAAGAGATACGAAAACAGAGAGAAATCTTTTGAATACTAAAGGTGAATTTTTTGTTTTCGTTTTATTCTTGGGTGTTTATTATTCCTAGGAAGGATTTTCTTTTTTCTTTTTATTTTTTTATTTCTTTTCGGTTAAAATATAAAAAAAGGGGAGAGGATCTTACCTGGTGCCGTCGCGGTGTCCCCTCTCCGTCGCAATCGGAGGCCGGGGCGTCGTCGGAGGCCGTGGGATGGCTTGAGTGGCGGCGGCGGCATAAAAAGGGAGAAACCCTAGCAGAGGGCTTCTCTGCTATTTAGAATGGAAAAGAAAAAATGAATTTTGAGAGGAAATTTTTGATTTTATAACAAGACCAAAATGGCGCCGTATAGGGCCATACCCAAGTGCGTGACCCGACCCGTCTGCGGATCCGCGCATTTCCACTCGGAATGGGATATTTTTTCAATCAGTCCCCCTGGTTTTGATTCGTTTCCAAAATTTTTATTTCAAATATTTGCAATTTTAGACACGTTGTTTCTCTTCATTTTAATTTGGTCCATTGACCATGTGTATGGGCCTCATCGGTACGACGCTGCTCAACCTAATGGGAATATTTCCTTCCGGTCCTCCTCCTTTCACGCTGCGTGTGAATCATCCTTTTCTTTTTAAAATTTTAATTTTGGCCCTAAAACTTTATGTAGTTTTCGATTTAGTCCCCAATTTGTTATCGCTTATTTTTAAACTAATTATTTTATTATTTTCCTTGTTATTATATAATATCATTACTATAGTATTATTATTTTAATCATTACATTTGTGCATTTTTTTACAATGTATGCGTATACATTTTATATATATATATATTCATATGTATTTTATAGTATATATACATTTCATAATATTTATACATTTTCTATAATATACATACATTTTTATATCTTTTAAATTTATTATAAATATTTTTTATTTTATATATCTCATTATTTTATATACATATTGTACATATATATATATATATGTATTTGAATATATACGTATGCTAATTTTCATGATTTACCTATGTATATATACTTGTACATTTTTTTCCTATTCGTAAATATATACACATACGCATATCTTTATACTTTTATTTTATTCTTAAGATTTTGATATACGTTTTAAATTAAAGTATCTCAGATCATATTGTACATTAACTTTTAACATACCCTTTTAAAAATATATTTTGGTTTTAACCATTCATCAAAGTTATTTTCTTGATTCAAAGGTTTTTTTGAATAAAAGCAATAATCAAGTTTGGGATTTTCGAGGAAATTGAGCCCTAACGTATTGGGTTCGATTTTCTTTGTTAATCTTAAATAACCGAGGATATTCTTTATTCAAAATGCATGAGTATAAAAATCATTTTGAGAACTTAACTTGTCGTGCCCTAACGTATTGGGTGTGGCATGTTACTTTCTCGAAATGAAGATTTTCGATAAAATAAAAGTGATATTCAAAGTTCGGGGATTATGAGGAATTGTACCCTAACGTATTGGGACTCGATTTCTTTACATGACTTGAATAATTGATTATCCTTTTTCAAATTTCATCATTTGAGTTGATTTTAAAATCTTTTTAACCTTCGACACTAAGACATTAAATGATCAATTTGGTACCGATTTTGGGCGTTACGAGGGTGCTAACCCTTCCTCGTGCGTAACTGACTCCCGGACTCATTTTCTCAAAATTCGTAGACCAAAATAGGGTGAGCCGACCACACCTTAATAAAGGATCGGTGGCGACTCCAGTTTTGTTTTTAAAGTCGACAACCAAATTTTTGTTTTGAAAAACAGTTTCGACAACTCTTATTATACATGTGATGTCCATATTTTCTAACACTATTAACCAAATTAATATAATTAATTTTGAGATGTTACAATCTTACATAACACGTCAACAATAGTTTGAAGATTATAAAATTAAAAAAATCATAAATAAAAATAATAATTCCAAAATTTCAAATTTTTTATTCGGCATTAAAAGAGATGGTTAGTTGGGATGTAATGAGTTATAAATTATTAAAAGAAAATAATAATGTTTAGCATACTATTAGTGGAGTTTTAGAGTCCCTAGTAAAGGTATAGTAAAATATCTAAAACAAAACATATTTTAAAAAAATGACAAATTTTAAAGTTACTTATTGAATAAAAAGAAATACTAACCTAAAAAAAGTTTTTATATTGTTTTGAAGATATTTTATTTTACATAATTTTGGGAAATTTTATAATTTGTAAACTTTTAAATTTTTAAAGAAATTAAATTTCTTTTGTATGTCTATTCTTTTAAAAATTATAGAAAATTTGAATGATTTGTTGAATTTTGATCTTTTCTCAATTTAGAATATCCTTTTTCATAATTTTTGGACTTATAGCTATTATTTATGATGTTTGGACTTTTCTAAATAAAATGATATTACATTTTACAATGGAATGTTAAAAGTCAATTGACTTCAAAGAGTAGGGCAGAATTATAATATTATATATAAGTATAAATATTTAAATTTAAAAGCCAAAATAAACATTTAACACTAGATGGAAAGCGAATGAAAAGTTCGGCCAAAGAGCTTACGTTTAAAAGCTTCCACGACTAGCTGTTGAGAAGAGACGCATCAAACAAAATATGGACAGATTTATTACTTTGTATAACATTAAATTAATTATATAAATTTAAATAATATACTTTATGTCAACAATTTTTTAACGTCGTGGTAAGATTCTTATATTCCACAATGAGATTTTGAGTTCAATATTTAATACATATATCGTAATTATAAAAATATTATAATAATTATTGAATATTGATAAATTAATTCATCTTACACACAAAAATAGTATAAGCTTAATATTATCACTGCCATGACAACAAATAATTGAAATAAATTACATGAAAATGGAATTGAAGGCCTCCAAATGATGAAGCTCGGAAGAAATGAAAAAAACCGACCCTAACAGGGTCGACCTTATGCATATTTATATGCTTATAGTACTGGCGATAAGGGATATAAAATGTTAGATTGTGGACATGAGTTTTTACTGAAATTAAATATTAGATGTCCCTATCTCTCTTGCACTCGGGATGTATGGTGGGGAATCTGACCCTATCACTACAATAGTTGTAGATGGTGAACTTGTTGCGAACCCAGGCGAGCCTCCTCCATTGATAAGAATCAAGGTCCTGGAACTCCTTTTGGTCCCACCACCGCTTCCCCTGGGTGGCACAGAACTTGGCTTCCACCGATGACTCGCACCCGTCAATGTGGAAGCCCTTGTAGGAAGCTATAAAAGGGGCTTTGGACCAATCGGTCTTCTCCAGTCCACCCCTAGTGGCCCAGTCATCCGCATTCCACAGGCTCGAGTATATCTTCATTGGCTGGTTGAATGGGAATCTCACTCCCAAATCTTTGCAGTTCTTGAACACTCTTATTGGTACGTTGTCGACAAAGAATCTGTCCATACGTTTTGAAATATTAGTTTAGAAATGATTTTAAAAAATTACTTTCAAGTTGAAAGCTTTGTCGAGTCCCATTAAAGGTCATAGAAGTATGCCAACCACTCTAAAGTCTTTAAAGGTAACCAAAGATAAAAAAACACCCTGAAAGATCACCAAAAGTTGAAATTAGATGAGTAAGAAATGAGAGACTAACACAATCTGATAGGAGTTCCAGAGCACAGAGTAGGAATGGTAGGCTTTTGTTGGGTCAAACCAAAGATAAATCCTCTGTTCTCTGTCACCCTTTCCTCCAGTGAACACATTTGTCTGTAAAATGTATGGCTGGCCCGTTCTGTTCCCCAAGAACTCAAAATCTATCTCGTCATGCTCCGAATTTTGAGAAGATAACTGCAATGCAAGAGATCAATTAAACAAATTTTAAGCTTTACTTGTAGGGAGTTAAGTTGTACCGATCCAGCAATGGGGCAACAATTATACTCACATAGAAGGCAGTAACAGTTCCAGCAGAGTCTCTAGGAACTAGCTTTATTTGCATATTAAAATGTCCGAACAAGTAAGATCCTTTTGACTGGAAACCAGTACCAGTATATTTGTCAAGGTAAAGCTCAATCTCGGAGCCTCCATTGTAGTACTTAATGTGATCAAAAGCCCATGTAGACACATAGTTCCTCCCGAATGGAACTGCTATTGGCCTTCTAGGTGGAGTTGCCAGTGTTCCAGAGGCCATAAACAAAAAACCCAACAAAAGAATCCAAAATGGTGAAGACATGCTTCTGCACAACATCAATCTAACATTTAGATAAAACCAATATAAAAAAGAATAAAAGACAGAAAAAAGAACTTGGAGGTCTTGCATACCCAAATAAACGAGGGAAGTATTGAGATGATTTAAGTTGAAGTATGAGGAAAACTAAGCCAGGGGTGAGGCTTTATATAGCCTTTGATTTCAATGATTGTGGTTGTTCTTGTATTATAATTGAAATGGCAATACATATACAACTATTATAATACAATATATTTATTTTGTATGAAAAACAAAACATATTAGGAAAAATTTGAATATATATATGATATATTATTTATATTATAATATTAGGTAATAGTTTGGTTGGTATCATAATTATTATAATATTTTAAAATATGTGAGTTCAAATACGTTTTTTAAGTAGTCTCTTCCTTTTAATAACAAGAAAATACAACTTTATTTAAGAATTAAGTAAAATATATTATAATTTAATTATAATTTAATTTCTCAATTATTAACCAGTCAAACTATTCACTTAAATCGATTTCATATTAATATAATAAGATTTTATAAGTTAAATTAATATAATTAATATTAATATTTAAATTATTCACCCTAACATATGCATATGGCCATGCATTTGAGTGAGATGTAGGCGTCGAATCAAGTCGGGCTTCAGTTACATGAAATTGTTGGTGGTTGATAGGGCAAGGCCATGTTGGTGTATCTTTAACTGTATTAAATCGAGCATATCAGCCTCTTTCCTCTTAGTTGAATCTATCGTATTTAATTATTATAAAATATTTTTGATAAATATATAATTATCTAGATTAAATAGTGAATTTTCTATTATATCCCATCCGATACCTTCATTAAACTAATATCAGTTTCTATCTTATCCTGATCTTGATTGCTAGTTTTTCAATTTCTATTTTTGAAACTATAAATGAAAAGGTTGGAATAATTTGGGCACTTGTTCGGAAGTATAAAAGTTGAGTAGTCTTAGTCCTAGTAAGTCTTTTATAACATCTGTGTCAGGCTTATTAATTGCGCATGGATGATTCGATCATTAAACATATACATGGCTGATTCCAAAAACCTAGTGAAAATAATAAAATAAATTTGTTGCGATAAGTGAACTCCATAACTCTTTCATCCATATTTAAAGGGTTCATTCTAAATAGAATTATTCATGAGTCGAGGTAGATTTGGACCGAGTCTTAATAAAATTTTAGATTCGAATGTTCGATTCGACTCGGCCCAAAAAATGAGTTTAAATTTTTACTTAAGCCTAGTTTGGATAAAAAATACTAAAATCAAGATCCGGCCTAACCCGTATTATATTTTTTTAATTTTATTTTTTATACAATTTTTTTAAAAAAATATGATACATCAAATACATTAAAAATATTAAAATCAATGTTTCTCAACAAATTGAAAATAAATTAAAAAAATTTATAGTTAAATAACATTAAGATAAGTGCAACTTGACAAGCAAATGCCTCTAAAATAGTAGCAAAATTAACAATAAAACAAGTGTTATGCAATATCCAAATATTAACTACAAAATAGTAGCAACATAATAGTGAAATGGTAGTAAAATAGTGACAAAAAGTGGGAAAATAACAGTAAAACATGGAAAAACAACAACAAAAGCAGCAGGGGATTTTTTATTAAAAATTCGAGTCGAACCAGTTTTGAGCCAAAAAAACCTTACCCAAGGCCAGGCCCATTTTTCTAAACGGGCATTATTTTTTTGCCTAAGCCCATTTTTTGGGCCTATATTTTTGCACAATTCCCAACTCAGATACAACTCGACTTTGACATGTACTTCTATACTCAATTTTGAGTTTTGTTTAGTCCAAGAATCGGCTAAACCTATAGCTCTGATACCACTAAATGCAACATCCCATTACTCGACCCTATCGTTGGGTTCAAGTTACGAGATGTCACATTCGTTACTGAAGCAACTATGAGTCAATCACAATCAAATAATGTTATTTAATAATTAAATATCATCCAAAACATGTATTCAGTATGCCAAGTTATCAATTATGGGTCTTACATGAACTTACGCTAGTTCTAAAGTTAACCTGAGATCGAAATAGGACCTAAATTGTAAAGAATTTAAAATACAGGGTTGATGTCGTGACTCCAACACTTCCACACCGTGACGTCGCCAAATAATTTGTCACGTTGTGACATTAGACCACTCGACGTCACAATGTCACTTACTATGTTGGCCTCATAAGGACGTCAGGTTCTTCGTCGCACAATGACTTTATAGGTAAATTCTCGTAGTGACGACATTCGAACGACGTTGGGACGTCACAGACTGTTTCTGAAATTTTAGTTCAGAACACCTGCAATTTTAAACAATACCAATGCATAGTCAATTTCTACTTTATTTTTGACCAATTGCACAGTACCTATGAATTTCATATTAAGTAAAAACATTTTCAAATCACATAATATCATGATTTAACTACCAATACCTCTATTCATTCAAGCATTTTCATCAACTTACCTAGTATTCATGACTCATTAGATATCACCTATACATATTTATTCATTACAATGTACTCATATTGCCATTTCATATAACCTATGTAATCAAAATATAACAAGTCTAGAATGTACATATATAACAAACTAAGCATATAACATCATCACAAATGCCAATCATTGTGTGCTATTCATTTAGAACATACCTATTCATTCCTAGTTTCACCAAATCTTAAACCTTCAATCATTCACATCATATAAAACATATATGCAAAGGATTTGGAGGCATAATATAAACATATTTCCATTACACATATCATATCATATCATAATCAAGCTATGTCAATTTAAGTTGCATAAACGCATACATATCAAGCATTTATAATCATTTTTTAAGTCGCCAACTCCAAATGACTTAACCTATTAGGTACATGCTAACACCAAAGCCAAAAAGATACAAACTTTGTTGAGTTCGGGATCATTGATAGGATGCTGAAGTCGATGCTTGGGATCTCAAGTTGTACCTAACCTGCACACGAAAAAAAATTGTAGGTTGAGTAATAAACTCAGTGGTATTTCTATAATTCAAATATCAAAATGTAAGATAAGAAAATGTAACAGCCCGTTTTCAGTGGTGTAAGAAATAGTGGTTTCGGGACCATAATTTTGACGAGTGAGTAAACATTTTAATGTTTTTTTTATTGTTTATAGGGATAAATTAGAGTCGTATTAAATTTTCGTTAAGAAATTTTAAAGTTTAAATGGTTAATTAGGTAAAAAGGACTAAATTGAAAAAGGTGAAAAAGTTAAATTCTACTAATTAAATGGATTGAATGGCCTTGGAAATATAAGTTGGTAGATCTATAAGGTAATTATGCCATTTATATTGGTGGTGGACAATGATGGACATGGGTTGGTTATTTATAAGTGTTAATTAAAGGGTAAAGTAGTAAAACAATAAATAAAAGCATGTACAAGTAAAATAATGCTATCATATTTTTCCATTTTCTTGTGTTTGCTAAAAATCACCATTGTTGAGCTTGAGAAAATTCTGACAAGTTTCCTTTGGTGCATGGTGAGGTTTTTTAACCCTGTTTTTAATGATTTTTATGTTTCTGAACTCGTTTTAGCTTAATCTACTTAGCTCGAGGGTTGAATTGTAAAATTATAAAAATTTTAGGGCTTTTCCTTGAATGATTTAATGAATTTGTGAATTTTTTTGAAAGATTATTAAGTTTAATTGTTAGATAAACATGTTTTTTTAAAGTAATTTTAATGAATTTAAAGTTTAAGGACTTAATGGTGAAAATAGTAAAATTCATGGTTAATGTTGTGAATTAGAGAAAGTTAGGGGCTGCTTGGAACCTTAAGAATATTTGGGTATTATGATATTTTATTTTATTGGTTAAATTATAATATTTAGATTTAGGGGCTAAACGATAAAAAGTTAAAATGTTAGGGGTAATTTTGTAATTTCACGTTAATATGGATTATAGGTTTGAATTGGATAACTGTAGTCAAGTCACATATTTAATTGAGTTAAATTATTATTTAGATTAGGAAAAGAATCAATCGGGCTCGAATTGAGGAAAAACAGAAGTCTCGGATTAATTCTCTACTTTTGTTGATACAACCGTTGTGGTCGAGGTAAGTTTGTATAAATTTTATATTTACTAAATGTTATTTTGGTTGATTATTTGTTAACATTATTTTTTTTACAATTGATTCGATAATAATTTGATAATTGAATATTTGACGACAAAAGTCCCGTTTGAACCTAAAGAATGCTTAGGATACAAATGACATGTCAGTTTCATTTGGTGCATGGTGAGGTTTTTTAACCCCATTTTAATGATTTTTTTTATGTTTTTGAACTCATTTTAGCTTAATCTACTTAACTTGGGGGTTGAACTGTCATGTTATAAAAATTTTAGGGTTTCACCATGAATGATTTAATAATATTTGTGAATTTTTTGATAGATTATTAAGTCTAATTGTTAGATAAACATGTTTTGTTAAGTAATTTTGATGAATTTAAAGTTTAAGGACTTAATGGTGAAAATAGTAAAATTCATGGTTAATGTTGTGAATTAGAGAAAGTTAGGGTTGTTTGGACCCTTAAGAATATTTAGGTATTATGATATTTTATTTTATTGGTTAAATTATAAGATTTAGATTTAGGGGATAAACGATAAAAAGTTAAAATGTTAGGGGTAATTTTTTTAATTTCATGTTAATATGGATTATAGGTTTGAATTGGATAATTGTAGTCAATTGAAATATTTAGTTGAGTTAAATTATTATTTAGATCAAGAAAAGCATCAGTTGGACTTGAATCGAGGAAAAGCGAAAGTCTTAGATTAATTCTCGACTTTTGTTGATAGAACCGTTGTGGTCGAGATAAGGTCGTATGAATTTTATATTTATTAAATGTTATTTTGGTTGATTATTTGTTAATGTTATATTTTTTTACAATTAATTCGGTAATAATTCGATAATTGAATAATTGACAACAAAAGTCTCGTTTGAACCTAGAGAATGCTTAGGATACAAATGTTATGTCATTAGGGATTATATGTTCGGGTGCTGGTCCTGAATGTCCTACCGATGACTGATGTCTTACATTTGTTGCAGATTCTCCAAAGCTCATATGAGCAGACCCATTTCACAGCTTGTGTGAGCATTATTGAAAAGGTTATGGTTATATGGAAAGGTATTCCCGAGTTATGGTCCAACGGGTAAGTAAAGTAATGGAAAGGTTTAGGTATGAAATTACGGATATCGATGATTTTATGAAATGGTAAGATGAGCTATGAACACGAATGAATAAGGGCATTAGTCACATATGTGAAGTAATGTGAGTAAATGTAACTCATTTCATGTTGTATCTTATGTTTCATAGATGATGAATTGTTAAGTTATTTACTTATGATGTGAATTGTGGTGTTTAGGAAAGTCAAGTGCTATATGATTTAATGAACATGATTGAATAATTAAATATTAAGAAACGATAAGTTTAAGTTTCTCTTATACGAACTTACTAAGCATTAAATGCTTGCATAGTTGTTTTCCTTTGTTTTATAGCTCAATCGGTTGGAATCTTGTCGGAGTCCATCACACTATTCGCTAATCATTTTGGTAGTTTTGAACGTTTTGGTTATGGTTATAAATGGCATGTATAATGCTCATATGTAATAGGTGTATTTGTATATGCTTGGATACTTATTACAAATGTTATGTATTACGCTTGGTATAAGCTTACTTTTGTGTATGTGCATTTAATCTTAGTCTAAATATGTTTATATAAAGTTGTTTTGGTCTTTTGATATAAACCTTGTTTAAGTGTTTGAATCATGGTAGGAATGAATGTGAATGAGTAAGAATAAATTATAAGTTTGGTATGAGTTTTATATATGAACTTATAAATTTGAATGCAAATTAGTTTATGTGTCATGTGAATTGAGGTTGATAATTGAATTGTGGTGTCAATGAGGACATATTGATTAAACACTTAAGTTGATTGTTTTGACATGTTTTAAATGTGTTTTTAAAGTGTGGAAATGGTTGATTTTGATTTGGCTTGGTACCTAAGTTTTGGATAAAAGTATGCATTTTTTTTGAAGCTTTTTAAGGTGCACACGACATGGGCTTATCCACACAGCTCGGCCACATGGCCATGTGCCGTATTCATTTTAAGTGTAAGATTTTTCACATGGTCATGATGAGTTACACAATCTGTGCACACAAGATGTGGGGCATCCACACGGGTGGGTTTGAAGCCACAAGTGTTGGCCCCTTTCACACGGCTGTGTGACCCCTATTTCCAAAAATTTCAAATTTTTGCATATTTTTCTGTTTTGATTCAAACTTGTCCATGATTGTTCCCAAACTATTTGTAGGGCCCCGTAAGCTCATTTTAAGGCCCGTAAATATTATTTTGCTATGAATGAAATGTATATTCGAATATTTTTATTTAAATTAATAAATGAATATATTAATGATGTAAATTCTTTTTACATGTGTCGTAATACTCTGTAACCCTAATTCGGTGACAAAAATGGGTTAGGGGTGTTACATTTAGTGGTATTAGAGCCACGGTTTAGCCACATCTTAGACTCAACGTAACATGTATAGAGTATAGAATACATGCCATTTTATAACCTGTGATAGTGTGATATCTCCTGACTCAAATTGAATTATGTTTTTATATATATAAAAGATGTCACCCAACTGAGCTGTTTCCGATGAAGCAGAGAGTAATGCTCAAGCCTACACTCAAGGGGCAAGTAGAAACGAGCCCGTTCCTAAAAACCGAGGAAGTGAGGCGCGAGAAGCCTTCTTCCATATGATGTCGGAATGGTTTACAAATTTTTTTAAACAAAATCCCGTGGCTCAACGACCTCCATCCCTTCCCATACCCCAACTAGCTCCCCCTATTCCTTAAGGTTCGAAACAGGTACGTGTAAATAAGCCTCCAGTCGATAAAATTCGTAATTATAGAGTAGAAGAATTTCGTGGTACAGCGAAAGATGACCTGAAAGAAGCTGAATTTTGGTTAGAAAATACCATGCGGGTTTTTGAGAAATTGGCTTGCTCTCCATCTAATAGTTTGAAATGTACAATATCCCCGTTAAAGGACTCAACATATCAGTGGCAGAATAGTTTGATTGTTGTAGTACCAAAAGAACTTGTTAATTGGGATTTCTTCCAAATGAAATTTAGAAAGAAGTATGTAAGCCAGCGATATCTTGATAAAAAATGAAAAGAGTTTCTTGAGCTGAAACAAGGACGTAGAACTGTACCTGAATATGAAAGAGAATTTGTACAACATAGTAAATATGCTCGGAAATGTATTCCGACTAAAGTTGTTATGTGTACTTGATTTGAAAATGGTTTAAATGAAGATATCAGATTACTTGTCGGGATTCTTGAGTTAAAAAAATTTACGGTTTTGGTAGATCGAGCGTACAAGGCTAGAAAACTCAATAAAGCAAAAAGAAAAGCAGAATCCAAAAAATGGGACACGAGTAAACGACAAATGGGAAAATCATTTTCTTCACCATCAAAGAAATCTAAAGAATATCATAGTCTTATGTTAGCTCCATCTGGATTTTCGGGAAGAGATAGAGGGAAGCAACAAGCTAGTTCGAAACCCTAGACTACTTCTGTAGCGAGTTTAGGAAGTGTTCGTAATAATAAGTCTGAGTGTCAGTAATGCAATAGAAGACATTTTACAGAGTGTCGATTGATGGATGGATTAAGTTTTAAATGCGGTTCATATGATCATTTTCTTTGTGATTGCCCTGAACGGTCTGGTAAAGATAAAACTCAGAATGTACAATCAGGTAACACATCTTCGAGAGGGAGACCATCTAGACAAAGTGGTAATGCAGGGAATAGCTAAAGTGGAATGAAAGATTCTACAGTTAGATCTGAGGCTCGGGCACCAGCTGAGGCTTATGTAATTCGAGCTCGTGAGGAAGCTTCAGCACCTGATGTCATTACCGGTACATTTTCTATATTTGATGTTAATGTTTATGCTTTGATTGGCCCAGGGTCAACGTACTCATACATACGTACAACATTAGTGTTGGATAATAAAATACTTGTTGAGTCAACTGAATTTGTGATAAAAGTAACTAACCCGTTATGCCAGTATGTGTTAGTTGATAAAGTTAGTAGAAACTGTCCCTTAAAAATTTGTGATTGCGCAAAAGTTTGTTTCCTTTGGTGCATGGTGAGGTTTTTGAACCCATTTTTAATGATTTTTATGTTTTTAAACTCGTTTTAGCTTAATTTACTTACCTCAGTGGTTGAATTGTAAAGTTATAAAATTTTAAGGGTTTTTCCATGAATGGTTTAGTTAATATTTGTGAATTTTTTTGATAGATTATTAAGTCTAATTGTTAGATAAACATGTTTTGTTAACTAATTTTGATGAATTCAAACTTTAAGGACTTAATGGTGAAAATAGTAAAATTCATGGTTAACGCTGTGAATTAGAGAAAGATGAGGGCTTCTTGGAACTTTAAGAATATTTGGGTATTATGATATTTTATTTTATTGGTTAAATTATAATATTTATATTTAGAGGCTAAACGATAAAAGTTAAAAGTTAGGGGTAATTTTGTAAATTCACGTTAATATGGATTATAGGTTTGAATTGGATAATTGTAGTCAACTAAAATATTTAATTGAGTTAAATTATTATTTAGATCAAGAAAATAATCAACCGAACTTGAATCGAGGAAAAGCGAAAGTCTTGGATTAATTCTCGACTTTTGTTGATATAACTGTTGTGGTTGAGGTAAGTTCGTATGGATTTTATATTTATTAAATTTTATTTTGGTTGATTATTTGTTAATATTATTGTAACACCCATACCCAGCCTAAACGTTATAACTGTATCTGGTAATGTCACAATATAGTGTTTTTGAAACCTCGTTGTTACGTTGAAAATATTCCATGTTATTATCTTTAGTAAACATTTGTTAGAACTTTGGAAGTCGTCTTTATTCATTTAAAACATTTGTTTTGAAGCATCCCTCGTTGCGGAAGCTTTAATAAAACCGAATTTCCTACGACCAGCAGGTATAAATCCATAAAGTAAAATAAATAAATAAAAACCCAAAATTTAAAACCAAAGTCCCAGAGGGTCCTTAAATTACAACCCAAATAGTTAATAATAATTCAATCATAAAGCGTAAATTGAAAACCATGAAGTCCAAAAATTTTTGTGGTCACCGTTGAGTCTTCCGTCGCACTGATCCGTCTAAGTCTTGGAATTCCCTGTGCACATTAAACAAAAAGGGTGAGTTTACGTAAACTAAGTGTGTAATCCCACATAAACAAACAAACAATCAGTATTCATAGTGCACAGTTGAACAGTCTTGGGCCTAAGCCCTTTTCAGTATCAGTGACAGTTTGGGCCTCAACCCATCTCAGTACAGTGTCAAAAATGTAGTAGGGCCTTAGCCCATCACAGTATCAGTAGTAGTAACAGTTATGTAGTAGCAAAATCCTACCCATCCAGCCTCTACACACCATCTTCATGCAACCCTACACTCTATGTGGGGATATAATCAACCCACCCAGCTGAGCTTCCAGTAAATTAGACTTAAAGCCTTTCAGTACACTTCCTCCGAATAACAACCCCCAACCCAATGTAATGCAACATACAATGGATGATATGCTACTATGCAATTTCAGTATATATATTAGGTTCAGATATTAACATGCTCAGTACATATATAATTCAGTCAATTTCACACATTTAGGAGTTTAAGTAGCACTTACCGACCTTACAATAGGTTCACAGTTGACTTGGGCGACCCGTGCAACCTTAGAAACATTCCGGTAAAATGGGTCCACATGCCCGTGTGTGCCCGTGTGGCCCACTTGGCCCAAATTGGCCTTGGCTGTGTGATCCATTCATATATGTTTTCACTATTTACTTATATGTTTATTCAAAGTTGTCTACTTGAGTCATTGTCCCTAAATTATTTACATCTTGAGCTACAGAATTCCAAATTAAGATCCGCTTGATTTTTTCGAAACTAGACTCAAATATCTTTCTACGATAAAATTTTTAGATTTTATAGTTTATCAAATAGGTACAGTAAAATCTTCAAATCTATCTCGATTCTACTATTTGACAGCTTCAACCTTTCCTTACTAAAAATTATTTATCTCTTAGTACAAAATTCTGATGATGTTTCTGTTTGTTTCTCTTGAAATAAACTCGTTATGGATTTAAAAATATAAATTTAAGCCCCTAATTATTTTTTTACAATTTTTGATGATTTTCCCAAAGTTAAAATAAGGGAACCCAAACCCATTCTGACCTTGTCTCACAAAATTCATTATATTTCATAACTTACAATTTCATTTCTTACACTGTTTCTTCCATGAAGAACTAGACTCAATAAAATCTAGTTTCATATTTTATTCAACCTCTAACTCAATTTCCACTATTTTTGATGATTTTTCAAAGTTAGACTAATACTGCTGTCCAAAACTATTTTAGTGTAGAATGTTGATTTCCAAGTTTATAACACCCTTATTTCCTTTCTCTACAATTTATCGCATCATTTTCTATTATTTATCTTATTTCTCGATAGCAAGCAATTTTGACTTTCTGCCAAATCCCATTTTTTGCATTTCGGGTACACACCTGGTATTGTTTCTGATGCGTAAGCACTCTGAAGCCTCCAGAATCTAAAAATCGACCAACAAATCTTTAGATTAATCACTTAATTCGTTTGTAATCAACCAATTTTGAAAGAAAATCGACTAAAAACTTAACAAAACCTTTACCTAGCTTGAGTATCCACAACTTCACACAACCACATCGTCAATTCAAAACCACCAGCCTCTTGATTAACTCCTAAACACCAAAAAAGGAATGCCCCTTTCAGAGATTAACCAAGAACGATTAACAATAGACAAAATTGTTACTTACCGAACACACACAACCAACGATGAACAACCAAATCAATTGGAAAATAAAGAAAGAAATGGAAGGGGAAAAATAATGGAAATTTTGGCAACAACTAGGGGAAAGCTTCGACAGCGGAGGGAAAAAAGAAGAAGAAAACGTCAGAAAAAGTTTGGGTAATTGGAGAGAAAACTGATACTCTACTCTTTTTTTTTTTTTGCAACAAAAAGATAATCATATTATTTTCTGATAACCTCTCCCCCATTTTCTCCTAAAATCACTCCCTATTAACCCTCTAAAACACAACTACTCAGAATTTTTCCCCAACACAACTCTTAGCCGAAATTGGAGCAAAAATACTGTCTCCACGCCATCACAGAGAATTGAACACATGACCTCCTTCACACCAACACTCCACTTATCCACCAGACCAGTAGGCCCATTCTGTTAATTATTTGCCAACTTTTACTTAAAAGCCTACTGACAAAAGATCCTGGCTTGAACTTGGGACCTCTCACACACTCAGAACACTTAACCACTGAAGCAGATACACAGTTGTGTCACACCTTCGCAAGAAAAAAATAAAAATTCTGGGGTGTTACAATTATATTTTTTACAATTGATTCAATAATAATTTGATAATTGAATACTTGACGACAAAAGTCCCATTTGAACCTAGAGAATTCTTAGGATACAAATGACATGCCCTTAGGGATTATATGTTCGGGTGTTGGTCTTGGATGTCCTACCGATGCCTGAGGTCTTGCATTTGTTGTAGATTCTCCATAGCATGTGTGAGTAGCATCGTGTAGCTAATATCCCGACCCACAGCTCGTGTGAACAGGTCCATTTCATAACTCTTGTGAGCATTATTGAAAAATTTATGGTTATATACAAAGATGTTTTCGAGTATCCAATGTTATTCTATAAGGTTCAACGGTTAAGTAAAGTAATAGAAATGTTTAGATATGAAATTACGGATATCAATGATATTATGAAATGGTAAGTTGAGCTACGAAAACGAATGAATAAGGGCATTAATCACATATGTGAAGTAATGTGAGTAAATGTAACTTATTTCATGTTGTATGCTATGTTTCATAGATGATGAATTGTTAAGTTATTTACAAATGATGTGAATTGTGGTGTTTAGGAAAGTTAAGTACTATATGTAATAAGTGTATTTGTATATGCTGGGATACTTATTACAAATGTTATGTATTAAGCTTGGTATAAGCTTACTTGTGTACGTGCCTTTAATCTTGGTGTGAATATGTTTATATAAAGTTGTTTTTGTCTTTTCATATAAACATTATTTAAGTGTTTGAACCACGATAGGGATGAATGTAAATGAATAAGAAGAAATTATAAGTTTGGTATGAGTTTTATATATGAACTTATTAATTTGAATGCAAATTAGTTGATGTGTCATGTGAATTGAGGTTGATAATTGAATTGTGGTGTCAATGAGGACATATTGATTATGCTAGGTTAGGTGGTCTCTAGATCTGTTGTTGAGTAGGTACGGTGATAACCTTGACAGGACTAACTTCCTCAATTTCCCGTAGATACCCAGAAATAAACATCACTAGTTCACTCACTATCTGTCGAACACCATCATGAACAAGACAAATCCTTGCAAACTAGAGCACCCATAAGATAAGTGACAATAATTTCCTAGACTTCTCATTTGCCACACAAAAAGTTTGATCCAACCAGGACTTGTAGTCAGGGTAACATGAGATAGGGGAAACAATAGGTTTAACCCTTTTATTATTTAGCAAGTAACCAAGCAAAAAAATCCCAGCAAATGATCAACCGACTCTATTCCAATTTTGCACAGAGGGCAGACCATAGAAACATGCATATTTCTTCTATTTAGATTAACATATGTAGGAATGAAATAATTGTAAAATTTCCATACTGTAATTTTTTTTATGTAGAATGGGCTATTATTTTGGTTCATGCTACTAGGATAGAAATCTAGCCGTAACGCCCATAATGCTATGTAGAATGGGCTATTATTTTGGTTCATGCTACTATAATTGTAAATTGTCTAGTAGTAGTAATTTATAACCACTCTTGACTGTGTAATCCCCCGTACCCTCATACCTCCAAACCACGATATCTGTTTGCTTTGACTTGGTAATTGGGATATGCAATATGCGGTCAGCTTGTTCCCCTTCAGTAATAGCATGAAATATGTCTTTCTTTTAGGTACAGTGTTCTAAATTGATCAAATGGTCCACCATAGTGTAACTGATATCAATATTGTGATAACTGATTCTGCCATTTCCAGGTCTGGAAATCTAAGAGTCATTCCAAATATTCACAGCATATTCATTTCCTCTGCGCCAACCCATTCCTCTCTCAATTAGACTCCTAGCGACCAGAATATTCCTCCAGGTAAGGAAAGGGTAAGAACCTACCTTAAATGATTCTAAAGTGGTATGAAGGAAATAATGCACTTTAAAGACCTTAGTTAATAAGCAATCTAGGTGTTTCAGAATTCGCCAATACTACTTTGCCAACAAAGCAATATTAAAAATTCATAAATCACGAAAACCCAATCCACCTTGCGACTTTGAGAAACATAACCTTTTCCAAGAGCTCCAATGAATTCCTTTTAGCATTTTAGAGTTCCTCCACCAAAATCGATTGATAATATTTTCTAATTCAATACATAAAGATTTAGGTAAAAGGAAACATTGCATGGCATAAACTGGAATGGATTGTAAACCTAATTCCATTAGAACCTCATTCCTTCCTATGGACAGGAACCATATATTCCAATGTTCAATTCTAGATTGAAATCTATCAACATAGGTCATAAAAGCCCGTACTTTATTTTTACCCACCATCATAGGTAGACCCAAGTACATCTTTGGATTTGTTGAGATACGAACCCCAATATGTTCCCAACCACGTAACAACCCATTTTTAATGAAATCGAAATAGTGGTTTTGAGATCACAAATCTAAAGTCAAAATATTTATTTTATTATTATTTTATTTCCTACAGTATGGCATTAGTGTCGTATAAACATCTCGTTAAGAAATTTTACTATTTACATGCTCAATTTGATAAAAAAGACTAAATCGCTTAAAGTGCAAAAGTTGAGTTCTAGTAGTTAAAGGTATTGAATAGCTATAAAAATTTAAACTTTGAGTCATTATATGGTAATTAGACCAAAAATGTGTTAGTGGATGAGCATGGTTTGGCATTATTGAAATTTTGATTAATTTTTAATGTTAGTTAAGTAAATTAGTAAATAATGATAAATTAAATAAAACAAAACCAAGTATCATCTTTTATTCTCCATCTTCAACTGAAAATTAGGTCTTGGGAAGCCATTGTTGAGATTTTACATTCAACAACCTATCCTTGCTTGAATGGTGTGTATTTTTCTCCTGTTTTTAATGATTTCTATGTTTTTGAGTTCGTTGTAGCTTAATCTAGCAAGCACGGGGATTAATTTGTGAAACTGTTAAACTATTAAGGTTTTACTATTAATGAATATGCATGAGTTTTGATGAGCTATGGAAGAAAATGGATAGTTTTTGTTAGATAAACAACTTTTGTTAAGTGATTTTTGATAAAATTGTCAAATAGGGATTAAATTAAAAAATAGAAAATTTTACATGGTGAAATTGTGAAATAAATGAAATATGGGGCTTGCTAGGGACCTAGTTGATATTTAGCCATAGTGGGTTGTGGTGAAATTTCATAAATTTCTATTTTTTTGAGCTAGAGACTAAATTACAAGAAATTAATAGTATATGGGCAAAATGATAATTTTGCCAAAATATGATTTTAGGTTAAATTGAATAGAATACATATTGCATTGAGCTAATTTATCTGTATAGGTCAAGACACACCTCGTGCGATTTTAGATCGGGGGAAAGAGAAAGTCTCGAATTAATCGCCTTCGTATCTACGTATACTTGTTGATGTAAGTTTGTGTAATTAAATCGAGTTTATATGTTTTAAATTGAATTATACATATGTTGTGAAATGTCATAATATATACTGATTACATATCCGACGATGTACGACGATTAGCGAGTCCCGTTTGAACCTTAGGAATTTGTAGGATACAAATGACATGTCATTAGGGTTTACATGATTCGGGTGCTAGTCCTGAACACCTACCGATGGCTGAGGTCCAGCATGTGTTGTGGATAATCCATAGCTCATGTGAGCAGCATCATGTAGCTACGTTCCGACTAACAGTTCGTGTGAGCAAGCCCATTTTCATAGCTTGTGTGAGCATACCGATTCATAGCTTGCGCGAGCATACCAATTCACAGCTCATGTGAGCATACATGTATAGGGTTTGACGGATTATGGTTATATGATTTAGCAAACTATGTGTGAGCTATCTAGGTATCCAATGGTATTCTAAATGGTTGAGCGATCATCATTCTGAAATGAAATGATAAGGGTTCAATACAGACTATTATAGGGACACATATGAATTAAATGGAAATGTTATTACATGGAATATGGAAAATTGAATTGGATGGTACATACATGTATATGAAACATAATTTATATGTTGTGCTCATCCATATTTGTTTGGTTTATGTATATATCTTTACATGGCTAACTTGCTTGAGGTATATGTATAGGCATTGACAAAATCATGGTTGGAATATGCTATGTTAGCTTACTTATTATGTAATGAAACAGTAAGTTAAGTTTTATGTTATACGAACTTACTAAGCTTAAATGCTTACTCTGTGTTATTTTTTGTGTTGTATAGTGCATCAGAAGCTCGTTCGGGTTGGAAACTTGTCGGAGCTATATCACACTATCCATTGGCTCTTTTGGTACTTTTGGTTGTTTTCATTTTGGTTATAATGGCATGTATAGGTATTTTGGCTAATGTGGCCTATATGTTTGATTGTTAAAATGACCATTTGGTTTGACTTGTAGTTATGGTATTTTAAGTGTTGTTAAGGCTTGATTTTTGACATGTATATAAATGGTCTTACTTTGGTTGATATCATAGTTTGTTAAGCCTAAATGATGAAGTTGGAATGATTGATCAAGTATGCATATTATAGATGTTTTGAGATAAGTGTGAATGTGGTAAATTGGTGCTTTATTATGTATGAATTATATGGTTATTTGGTGCTAGTTATAGAATGACATTTTTGGTACCAAATGGTTTGTGTTTGCTAGGCAAATCAAATGGCATGGAACGATTTAGACTTAGTTTGAAGTTAGTGAACATTTTGGTAAAATTTAAGTATCTAATTGTATATGTAATGATGTTGTGATTGAGGTGCCTATAGGTATATTGGTTGGATGTGTTTATATCATGCTTGGTTAGCAAGATTATGCTTGGTTTGATGCATTTTGATGACCTGTTCAATTGTGAAAATATGAGTGAAGGTACTTGTAAAGATAGGTTAGAAAAATGGATTGTAAAATGGCCTATTTTTGTCCACATAGGCAAAGACACGAGCGTGTGTCTCAGCCGTGTACACGACCGAGTGTCCCCTGTAGCTTTCAAAGGGTTTCAAGTTAGGCTGTTACATAGCCTAGCACACGGCTTGGCACACAAGCATTTGAGGTTATTTCGAAGGGTAAATGGCCTGGCACACGTGTGTGTGGCTTGGCCGTGTGACCCAAGTCAATGAGTTACATGGGCATAGACACGGGATGGGACACAGCCGTGTGTCCCTACTTCAAATGCCCACACGACTTGTGACCCTTGCAGTGTTGAAAATTTTCAATGTTTTCTAAAAAATTTAGGAGTTTCTAATTTTGTCCCGATTTGTTTCTAATGTGTTTTAGGGGCCTCGAGGGCTCATAATAGGGACAATATGTATGATTTGGATTGGTCTTAATATGATTATTGATATTATTTGAAATGTTTGAAATTTATGTTCGTTTGATTTGAAAACTTCGAAAATACTCTGTAACTCTATTTTGGCGACGGATACGGGTTAAAGGTGTTATTAGATCCTTCTCGACTTCTCAGTTGTTTTCCACAAAATACAAAAGCGATTTATCATAATTCACTTTTTGGCCGGATGCATTCTCATATGTAGAGATGATCAAGACCACCTTTTCAACTCCATCTTTCGTTGCATCCCTAAAAATTATAAAATCATCAATAAAGAATAAATTATTAATGGTTAAAGATCCTCTGCCTATCCGCACACCATTTATCGACCCCTCAGATTTAGCCTCATTCAAAATAGTTAAGAAACCTGCTGCACACAGTAGGAATAAATAAGGGCTGAAGGATCACCTTGACGTAGACCTCTCAACGGATAAAAACTGGAACTAAAACCCCTATTTATCCCAACCGTATAGGAAACCGGTGCCACACATCTCATAATTAAAGTAACCCAATCTGTATAAAAACCCAAATGAAGCATCATCCTAGCCAGAAAATCTCATTCCACCCTATCATAAGCTTTTCTCATATCCAATTTGAAAGAAAAGTTTCCAACCTTTCCCCATCGTCTGGTTTTTAGCAAATGTAAAATCTTACAGCCAATCAAAACATTGTCAGATATTTGCCTTTTGGGTATAAAAACTCCTTGCGTTTTAATGATACACTGTGTGAGAAAACCACCCATCCTATTGACTAAAACATTCGCAATAATTTTGTCTAGCACATTACATAGACCAATAGGTGTAAATTGCATGATAGTGCACGGTTTAGTGACCTTTAGGATGAGAACTGTAACACCCTTAACCCGTCTCCGTCGCCAAGTTAGAGTTATAGAGTATTACTGTACAATCAGAAACATTTGAACATTATATCATTCAATATTATAAGTATATCTTAAACCATTAATACGCATGCGTACTATCCCTAAATCGAGCCCTCGAGGCCCTAAAAATAACATAGAAGCAATTTAGGACCAATTTGAAACAATTTGGAAAGTTTAGGAAAAAGATGAAAAATTTACAAAACAGAGATCACATGGGCATGTGACATGGCCCTAGGCCATGTAACTTTTGAACAAGGAACACACGACTGTGTCTCAACCCGTGTGCCAGGCCGTGTATTAGGTTGTGTAACTCACTAACTTGCACCCCTAAGGAAATCATCAGATGACACATGACGCCAGGCCGTATGCCTCACACGGTTGAGTCACACGCCTGTGTCTCTGACCGTGTGTTCCCAAATTTACCTAAAACCAAATTATTTCCAAGACCATTTCATGCATAATGTTTTAACCCATTTAAGCACACTTTAAAACTACATAAACATCACCAAAACACACATGAAAATACCATTTCAAGATCCTAATTCAACTAACCAATATGCCAATCAAAGGCACCACAATATACAAGACATCAACCATCAAAACATGTCAAAATTGTACCAATTCATACATGATAACATAATCAATTTGTAACACCCCAAACCCGTATTCGACGCCGGAATAGGGTACGAGGCATTACTAGAACACATACACTTGTATACGTATTTAAACTGAGTTACAAGATTTTATCCGAATTAAAACTTTTTAAATTACTAACGTGCTTTTATAATTCTTTACAACATATCCTTGACACATTACGAGACTCGATACTTACTCATGTAATTCAATGCTTCATTTCCGTTTCATTCAATTCGCAATTTCTCTGTTCACAATTCAAATCAATTTCTCAATCCATTATACTTCTCAGTACCACAATAGTTGTTTTAATTCAAATCATATCACTAGCAATGGAAGTTTCCATTTAATTCACATATAATCCAATATCATTTAGTTCAGTACTAATACGCATTTACCATTTAACTCAACATTTATCAATTATGATCGAGCATATGACCCATTCACACACAAGTCATTCATATATATATTTCATTCCATACCATTCCATTCCATACTATTCCATTTCATACCATTCCATTCCATTCCATTTCATCAAGCATTCATATTTACAACCAATTATACACAATTCATTCATATAATTTAATGTCCTCATCCTCCTCTCCATTCCACATCCTTGATACATATAACACACTTAATTGGCATTATACATAATTTTACTATTCACTTATATTTAAATTCAAAACTGTCAAGTCAAGTTACAGTCACTAAATTATTTTTATCCAGAGCTACAGAGCTCAAAATTGTGGTCTGTTAATTTTAACCAAAACTAGACTTACATATATTCTTACCATAAAATTTTAAGAATTTTTGGTTTAGCCAATTAGTACAGTTTATTCCTTAAAGGTTCCCCTGTTTCACTGCTTGACATTTCTGACCTCTCTTCACTAAAAATGAATTATCTCACTGTAAAGAATTTGGATAATAATTTCGTTTATTTCATTTGAAAATAGACTCATCACGAATTCTAAGAACTGAGAATATAACTCATAGTTATTCTTTTACAATTTTTAGTGCTTTTCCAAAGTCAGAACAGGGGATTCCGAAATCATTCCGACCCTATCTCACTAAAATTCAAATATCTCAAAATATACAACTCTTTTGCTTGCTCTGTTTCTTTTATATGAAAGTAGACTCAATATTATTTAATTCCATATCTCATTAAACCACTAAATAAATTTCTACAATTTTTGGTGATTTTTCAAACTAATTTCACCGTCACTGTCCAAATCTATTCTATTCCAACATCTCTCATTCACATAGCACTAGAACCATTTATTTTATAACACAATGCAAGACTTCATCACTTCAGTCACTCTTTCGTAACTTATCACATTTCAATCACATACTCATATCTCATTAAACATGTCGGTATAACAACAAATATTTGGGGGTTTTCACATAGGACCACCCATGTTACTATTATCATTCGATACACGTAGTAGCCTTCACATAGTACTACACACGTGATCAATTTTTACGGTTCACGTAGTAGCCTTCACATAGTACTACACACGTGATCAAGTTTTACAGTTCACGTAGTAGCCTTCACATAGTACTACATACGTGACTAAAGCTTTTCGGTACTCATAGTAGCCTTCACTTAGTACTACACATGTGACCATCATTTATCAATTCACGTAGTAGCCTTCACACAGTACTACACACGTGACCAAAGCTTCTCGGTACATATTGTAGCCTTCACTTAGTACTACACATGTGACCATTATTTATCGATTCACGTAGTAGCCTTCACACAGTACTACACACGTGACCAACACTTTCACTTTCATATAGTGGCCTACACACAGTCCGTGCCACATGTGAAAGCATTTCTGTCACTTCATTCATATCCCTTTTTTTTATTTCGAATATTCAATCGGAAAATTTCTCACTTTATCACATTCTTTTTTTTCACTAATCAAAGTCAATTCCATGTCTTTCTTGACTTATAATAGCACATTTAACTTATTTAACATTCACATTATTCAATCCAGTCCAAAAATCATATTTTTGAAAAATTACATTTTTGCCCCTAAAGTTTTACAAAATTACGATTTTACCCCTAGGCTCGGAAATTAAACTTTATTCCTTTTTCTTATGTTTTATGACATGCTAAACATTTTTCCCTCCAATGAATACATCAAATTCTTGCTCTATAGTATCGATTATGTCAATTTACTCGGTTTCACTGAAAATCGCTTAGCCAAAATCGTATAACACAATTCTAAGCTTCATATTCCATCATGAAACATCAAAATTCACACTTTTCATCTATGGGTAATTTTCTAAACATAAATTCTAGCTCGAATTAATGGTAAAAGTAGCTTAAGCTAGTTATCGGGATTCTAAAAATATAAAGAACAAGAAAAATGTGGCTAGAACGGACTTACCATAAAGCTTGGAAGCTTGAAAAAACCCTAGCTATGGCTCCATGACACATTCGGCAGCCCCCCCCATGGAGAAGATGATGAAATTTGGCTTATTTTGCCTTTTTAATATGTTTTAATTACCAAATTACCAAAATACCCTTAACTTAAAAATATCTTATTTCACCTATTTCATGTCCATTTTTTTCCATAATGTAACCAATGGTCTAATTACCATTTAAGGACCTCCAATTTAAAATTTCATAACAATTAGACACTCCTAACATATAGAACTCAACTTTTGTACTTTTTACAATTTAGTCATTTTGACTAAATTGAGTGCCCAAACGTCGAAATTTTTGAACGAAATTTTCACAAAATTATTCCGTGAAATTGTAGACCATAAAAATGTAATAAAAATAAAAATTTTTCCTCGTCGAATTTGTGGTCCCGAAACTACTATTTCGACTAGGCCCAAAATTGGGCTGTTACAACTCTCCCCCCTTTAGGGATTTTCATCCCCGAAAATCTTACCAGAAGAAATTATTTTCAATTCTCATGAAACACTTTTACTAGCTTTCCAAATCACTAATCAATTTAACTCTATAAAAATTCTGCATAAACCACAAATTCTTCGGTACACGGATTTCGTTTTAGAATAAGAATAACATAAATCAGGTCTCACCTAAAGTTCAGAATCAAAAGTCGATCTTCATTATACTTACTTAGCTTACCATGTAATGTTTCTCAAACTTGAAAAGGAAACATCACTTTAGTTTTTTTTTAATTTATCTATAATTAGACTATTATCACATAAAATCAATCAATAATTATTCCCAATCTTTCAATAGCTCAAGTAACTCAGATCTTTCTGTACCATTAGATACATTAAACTCTAAAATCAGTCAGCATATGATAATTCTCGTCAACCAAACAATGTCATGAAATTCTCATTACAAACATAATAGTGATCGTATTTAAATCACTAGTCAAACAGTTCTTTTTTAATGTGACATTAACCGTCTGAAAACATGAACCATCACTTTATATTCTAGCAATAAAACTCATTCTAGCCCATTCATTTGTACATCACTAAAAAATTATAAATTCATTACTCAATTTCAATTGGACTCAAAACTAGAACTTCGGTTAATATTACCTTCATTTTCTTTAACTTTGCTAGCATGCCCAGATCATTCAAATAAATATTTTTCTGTATCATGCTTTTAAAAATATCAATTCTTCATTTAAACTACCTATCTATGCACTCGTAAATGGACAAATTTCATTCTCTTAGCTGAGAACATGCTTAAATACATATAACTTATAAGGAATAAGAATAAATATCTGAATAATTTCTCAGTGATACTCAGAAGTGATACTCAGAAAAGAACGATACTTACCAGCTCTGGAATTTCATCATAGCATAGATAATACACTTTTTAATTAGCCATATAAAACAGAACAATAACTGGTCATAAACCAACCAGACTAACAGAGCTTCCAATTTTCATCAGTTATCATGAACTTCACATTATTCCATAAAGTAATAAAAATCAATTCGGGAAAAAAAATTCAGCAAACATATTTTTAGACTGCATACTTATTTAAGTCAATTAGCCTAAATTAACCTTTTCCTTAATCATAACATTGCATAATCTATATAATCTTTTAACATTCTAATATTTCTTCCAAAACTATTTTTACTTTCCAAACTATTATTACCTCTGTATACATTATTAATTATTTCACCACTGAACTCTTTAGTTCATACTTTTGAACTTATTCAACATAATTCTCGTAAAATTTCATCATAAAGCAACACTAATAAGGGAGTGAGGTCGTAAAGCCTCTAACTTGGCTCTCATATATACACATATGTAACTTAACATTCATCTTCCACGTAATATCGTCACAATCATATAATTCATTCCAAGCAAATTAACATATCTATTTGTTATAAATATTTTCTGTCACCCACAATTTCACACTCTACTCATTCGAGCTCAATATTAATATCTAATTAAATTTCAACACTTCGTTTCCATTTTACTTACTGATATTTCTCAAATTAGAAAACGTCTTACGGAATTGTGTACTTCGTTTTCACATTGCCATAGAATGACTATGGTCTTACACAGAAATACATATCACACTGATGCCATACTTCAGCTATGGTCTTGTACAGAAGCACATAATCACATTTTCATATATTGCCATGACCGAACCATGGTCTTTTCCATCAATTCATCACATATCATTGAACGTAGGTACTTATTCCTGCGTTCTACTCATTTTGATCATCGAATTCAATTTTCATACTATTGTAATATTCAGGGTTCAATAGTAAAAACATAAAACAAAACATCATATTATCTTTAATTTAACAATTTAACATAAGATTCTACCATATGAGCATACTGATTTCACTTATTCAAACGAATGTACATAAACTCACATTCATTCTATTTAAATAAATTTGCATACCATATTCACTTAATCAAATATATTGAGCACATTAGCATCATATGATCACCAACATACTTGGATGAACTTATCATAACGTAAACATTTTTTTCATCTTATGATCATCTCTTTTATACCGATTACATACATATTACGAATTTCTATTCTTACCTTTTCAAATTCCAACATAACATAAGCATATTTCATTTATCTCAATATCATTTTTAACAATATTGAAAATAGCTCAGTTAGAAATCATATCTGTCTTAACAGAAAGATTTTATTAGTGCCAGAAGGTATTACACTATTACACATACGCTATGTTAGTTCGAGAACCGACTAAACCTTAGCTCTGATACCACTAAATGTAACACCCTAAACCCCTATTCGACGCCGGAATAGGGTACGAGGCATTACTAGAACACATACACTTGTATACGTATTTAAACTGAGTTACAAGATTTTATCCGAATTAAAACTTTTTAAATTACTAACGTGCTTTTATAATTCTTTACAACATATCCTTGAAATATTATATTCATAATAAATAGAGCCTACGAGATTTGATACTTACTCATGTAATTCAATGTTTCATTTCCATTTCCTTCAATACGCAATTTCTCTATTCACAATTCAAATCAATTTCTCAATCCATTATACTTCTCAGTACCACAATGGTTGTTTTAATTCAAATCATATCACTAGCAATGGAAGTTTCCATTTAATTCACATATAATCCAATATCATTTAGTTCAATACTAATACGCATTTACCATTTAACTCAACGTTTATCAATTATGATCGAGCATATGACCCATTCACACACAAGTCATTCATATATATATTCCATTCCATTCCATACTATTCCATTTCATACCATTTCATTCCATTCCATTCCATTTCATCAAGCATTCATATTTACAACCAATTATACACAATTCATTCATATAATTTAATGTCCTCCTCCTACTCTCCATTCCACATCCTTGATACATATAACACACTTAATTGGCATTATACATAATTTCACTATTCACTTATATTTAAATTCAAAACTGTCTAGTCGAGTTACAGTCACTAAATTATTTTTATCCGGAGCTATGAAGCTCCAAATTGAGTTCTGTTAATTTTACCAAAAACTAGACTCACATATCTTCTTATCATAAAATTTTAAGAATTTTTGGTTTAGCCAATTAGTACATTTTATTCTCTAAATGTTCCCCTGTTTCACTACTTGACATTTCTGATCTCTCTTCACTAAAAATGAATTATCTCACTGTACAGAATTTGGATGATAATTTCGTTTATTTCATTTGAAAATAAACTCATCAACGATTCTAAGCATATAAATTATAACTCATAATTATTCTTTTACAATATTTAGTGATTTTCCAAAGTCAGAATATGGGATTCCGAAATCATTCCGACCCTGTCTCATTAAAATTCAAATATCTCAAAGTATACAACTCTTTTGCTTACTCTGTTTCTTTTATATGAAAGTAGACTCAATAAGCTTTAATTTTATATCTCATTCAACCACTAAATCGATTTATACAATTTTTGGTGAATTTTAAAACTAACATCACCGTCACTGTCCAAACCTATTATATTCCAACATCTCTCATTCACATAGCACTATAACCATTTATTTTATAACACAATGCAAGACTTCATCACTTCAGTCACTCTTTCGTAACTTATCACATTTCAATCACATACTCATATCTCGTTAAACATGTCGGTATAACAACAAATATTTGGGGGTTTTCACATAGTACCACCCATGTTACTATTATCATTCGATACACTTAGTAGCCTTCACATAGTACTACACACGTGATCAATTTTTACGGTTCACGTAGTAGCCTTCACATAGTACTACACACGTGATCAAGTTTTACGGTTCATGTAGTAGCCTTCACATAGTACTACATACGTGACTACAGCTTTTCGGTACACATAGTAGCCTTCACTTAGTACTACACATGTGACCATCATTTATCAATTCACGTAGTAGCCTTCACACAGTACTACACACGTGACCAAAGCTTCTCGGTACATATTGTAGCCTTCACTTAGTACTACAATGTGACCATCATTTATCGATTCACGTAGTAGCCTTCACACAGTACTACACACGTGACCAAAGCTTCTCGGTACATATTGTAGCCTTCACTTAGTACTACACATGTGACCATTATTTATCGATTCACGTAGTAGCCTTCACACAGTACTACACACGTGACCAACACTTTCACTTTCATATAGTGGCCTACACACAGTCCATGCCACATGTGAAAGCATTGCTGTCACTTCATTCATATCCCTTTTTTTATTCCGGATATTCAATCGGAAAATTTCTCATTTTATCACATTCTTGTTTTTCACTAATCAAAGTCAATTCCATGTCTTTCTTGACTTATCATAACACATTTAACTTATTTATCATTAACATTATTCAATCCAGTCCAAAAATCACATTGTTGAAAAATTACATTTTTGCCCCTCAAGTTTCACAAAATTACAATTTTGCCCTTATGCTCGGAAATTAAACTTTATTCCTTTTTCTTATGTTTTATTACATGCTAAACATTTTTCCCTCCAATGAATACATCAAATTCTTGCTCTATAGTGCACTTGTGAACATTTAGTATTATTATCGATTATGTCAATTTACTCGATTTCACTGAAAATCGCTTAGCCAAAATCGCATAACACAATTCTAAGCTTCATATTCCATCATAAAACATCAAAAATCACACTTTTCATCTATGGGTAATTTTCTAAACATAAATTCTAGCTCGAATTAATGGTAAAAGTAGCTTAAGCTTGTTATCGGGATTCTAAAATATAAAGAACAAGAAAAACGGGGCTAGAACGGACTTACCATAAGCTTGGAAGCTTGAACAAACCCTAGCTATGGCTCCATGACACATTCGGCAGCCCCCTCATGGAGAAGATGATGAAATTTGGCTTATTTTGTCTTTTTAATATGTTTTAATTACCAAATTACCAAAATACCCTTAACTTAAAAATATCTTATTTCACCTATTTCATGTCCATTTTTGTCCATAATGTAACCAATGGTCTAATTACCATTTAAGGACCTCCAATTTAAAATTTCATAACAATTAGACACTCCTAACATATAGAACTCAACTTTTGCACTTTTTACAATTTAGTCCTTTTGACTAAATTGAGTGCCCAAACGTCGAAATTTTTGAACGAAATTTTCACAAAATTATTCCGTGAAATTGTAGAACATAAAAATATAATAAAAATAAAAATTTTCCTCGTCGAATTTGTGGTCCCGAAACCACTGTTTTGACTAGGCTCAAAATCGGGCTGTTACACAATTACTTACCAAAACATACCACATATTGACCATTCTCAAAATAGTAAAAATATACCATAAAGGACCTTATAAACATGCACAACAAGATAACTAAAGTGACACAATTTGTCAAGACATCAAATGGTATCAAACCAACATAACTTCCAAGAGTTTATACATGCCAAAATACCCATAACACATTCATCAAAATATTATTACAAATCCTCCTATACATGTCATTATAAACCTTGGCCAAAATGTTCAAAAACTACCGAAAAGACTTCTGGATAGTGTGATAGATCTCCAACGAGCTTCCAACGAAATTGAACTTTAGTTAATCTATAAAACATAAGAAAAGAAACTACGTAAGCAATGAATGCTTAGTAAGCTCATATAAACTTAAAACGTAACTTACCATTTCTATAATACAATTCATAGAATAAGTACAAACCAATACCAATGCCATAGGCTTAGTGTAAGCCTATACAACATCACCAACTCACGAGTTAGTATGTTCATCCATATCGTAAATGAAATCATTCATAAGATATGAAATTTTCCATATGTATTCAACATCATTTAGTTCATCAATCCTTCATTAAATCATGATACATTCCATTTACATACTTACCATTACGTTTCCTTTTCTTGCCTGTTGAATCATTTAAAATTACCTCGCATACTCGGGAAAGCTCACACAAAGTGTGCCTTTACATATAACCGTAATATTTCCTTTATATCATTGCTCACACAAGCTGCGAAATAGGCCTACTCACACGAGCTATGGGTCAAAAGGTAAGCTATACGATAATACTCACACGAGCTGTGAAGAATCCGTAACAAATGCAAAACCTCAATCATCGATAGGACATTCAAGACTAGCACCCAAAACATGAAATCCCTAATGACATGTCATTCGTATCCTAAGAATTCCTAAGGTTCAACCGGGACTCAATATACATCAATTCATCACAGCATTAATACATTATTATATATCGATCCATTTGCATTATAAATAACATAATAAACATTCAATTTGAATAACATAAACACGATAACTGCTCATACAAACTAGAGGTTCTCATGGGCCGGGCGGCCTGGCCCGGCCCAACGGCCAGCCCGAAATATGGAAAGGTTCGGGTAAAAATTATAGGCCCAAAATATGGGTTTGGGCAAAAAAAGAGGCCCGTTTAGAAAATGGGCCGAGCCTCGGGCACCACTTTTTGGCCCAGGCCCAGCCCGGCCCGAATATAATAAATATATTTTTTATTTTTTTATTTTAAAATATTTTTAAAATACTTTTTTTTATTTTTTTATTTTTAAAATAAATTTTTGGTGTTTATTAAAAAATGGGTCGGGCTGGGCCAGGCTCGGGCTTAGGAATTTTTTCCCAGGCCGGTCCTGGACAAAATTTCAAGCCCATATTTCGGGCTGGGCAGGGCCCGGGCCTAGGACGCGGGCCAAATTTTTTTCTGGGCCCAGCCCGGCCCGGCCCATGAGCACCTCTAATACGAACTTACCTCAATAACTAGGGGCATAGTGGTAGAATGAAAGACTAATCCAAAGCTTTCGCCTTTCTTCGATTTAGGTCCGGTTGAGGTTTATCTTGATCTAAATAGATAATTATATTCAATTAAGTACTTCAATTAACCTCAAACATTCAATTTAATCCATAATTCACATTTATGTAAAATTATGAAATTACCCCTAATATTTTAACTTTTCACAATTTAGTCCTTAAGCTTATAACTTGAAATTTATCCATTTTAATCCTCCATTCAAGCTAGTCAAATTTCATAGGGACCTATACCAACTCGTTTAAACCAAAATTTCATAATTTTAACATGAAATTTACTAATTTCACAAATAAATCCCTAAATGCAATTTCATCATAATTCAGATAACAAAACTTGTTTATTTTTCAATTACTCATAATCTACCATTTAACATCACAACCTAGTCAAAAACCTCCATGGCATAACCCTTAACCTTTAACAATTTTACAAATTAACCCCTAGGCTAGCTAGATTAAGCTAAAACGAACTCGAAAACATAAAAATCATTAAAAACGGGGTTGAAATCACATACCATGCAAGTGTTTATGCTAGCTAAAACTTCAAGCCATAAAATGGCTACTTCTTCTCTTAATTTCGATGGAGAAAACCATTGTAGAAGATGATACAAATTTTTACCTATTTTTAGTTTAAGTTAATTTATCAAATTACCATTTTAACCTTAGACTTCAACTTTAAAAATCATTTAAATTATGTCCATACTTCTCCACTAACCTTAAGAATGGTACAATTCCATTTAAGTCCATTTACTTTAAAATTTCATAGCTATTTGACCCTTTAAAGTAATAGAACTCAACTTTTACAACTTTTATAATTTAGTATTTTTTACCTAATTAATCAATAAAACATCAAAATTTCTTAACGAAATTTTAATACGATCATGCTATAATCCCATAGACATTAAAATAATAATTTACTCATCAAAATTGTGGTCTCAAGACTACTATTTTGATATCACTGAAAATAGGTTGTTACAAGAATGATATGCGTTTTATTGATACCTTCTAAGTCAATGTCTCCCCGAAGCACTGCAAGGCAAAATGACGTGATGTCTTTTCCCAAAATATTCCAATATTGTTGAAAAAAATACGGGAAAGCCATCCACCCATAGAGCTTTAAGAGGGATCATGTTTTTAATCGCCATCCATATCTCCTCCTCTCGACACGGGTTTAATAAAGTAGCATTCATCTCATTTGAATTTTTCTTTTCCACTTTAGCAAAAATCCATGAGCTATTGCTAGCATAAAAAGCTGTAAATAGTTTCTGAAAATAATTGGATGCTAGCTTTTTATCCCATATTCATAAGATACTCAATGCCACTCATCATCTTCCAAACCTCGAACAGTATTCCTCTGCTTTCTTCCATTAGCCATGTGATAGCCCGAAATAGGGCCTAATCAGAATAGTGGTTTTGTAACCACAAATCTGAAGTGAAATAGTTTAATTTTATAAATTTTTATTAATTATTGATTTATTGAAATATTGTGTGAAAATATGGATAGGAAATTTTAACGATTTAGTGCCTAATTGAATTTTTAGGACTAAATTGAGAAAAAAATGCAAAGTGTGTCTAATTAGTGATTAAATGACTTAATTGAAATATTGCATGAAATTGGAAGTGTTTATGTGGCAAATAGACCATAAATTAGTGTTATGGACACATAAGGGTAATTCTAGGAAAATATCTAAGTAAATGGGTCAAGGGCATTTTTGTCAAAATTGAATAAAAGACAAAATAAGATGAAAATAAGTGTCCATCTTCTTCAAAATTGGAGCTTGCTGCCAAAAATTCCATGTTACCATAGCTAGGGTTCTTGATTTTTCTAAGCTCAATTGTAAGTGATTTATTTCCCCGTTTTTAATTATTTTTGTATTTTTATGCTTATTGAAGCTTGAATTTCATGTTTCTACCATTTATTTTAAATGGAATTAAAGTTTAAAAATTGACTCATTCATGATATAGTTGTAATTTGATGAGTGATGATAGATAATGAATGTTTAAAGTGCTAATTATGAGTTTTACTAGATGAATTTCGATAAAAATGTTGAAAAGGACTAAATTGTGAAAGATAGTAAAGTATGCATAAAGTTGTGATTTTGTGAAATTGAGGGCTGTTATGAGAATGAAATATGATTTAGTGAGGTTTGAAATTTAAGAAATTTAGTGAATTTTATTTTTACGAGCTTTGGGATGAAAGTGTAATTTTGAAAAGTTATGGGAAAAATGTAAATTTGTCATAATATTGTGTATGAATTGTATTTGAATGGAATGTTGATAAAATATATTAAATTGTGTTAATATAGATCAAGAAAGAAAAAATATCGGGGGAAAGAGAAGGTTATCGACTAATTTACGAAAATAGTCGTTTTGCATCCGAGGTAAGTTACGTGTAAATAATAGCAATATATTTTTATAAATTGTGAATTATATTTGATATGTGAATTAATATTGAATGTGGAAGGAAGATTGTTCATGAATTATTCAAGTGATAAAGTGTTTAAAAAAATGTGTTAAGTGTAAATTCTCGGTTGAACTGAGGAATAGAAGTGGATACAAGTGACATGTCACTAGAGACCAGTGTTACAGTGTTACAGTGAGTCCCGGGTGCTAGGTGATCTAGCATGTGTTGCAGACACCTGACAGCTTGTATGAGCAGGCCCGTGGACATTTCCAATGTTATTGATCAGTGGTAGCTTCGACTACAATTCAGTGGTAGCTACGGCTACATATCAGTGGTAGCTTCGGCTACATTTCAGTGGTAGCTCCGGCTACATATCAGTGTGGCACTTATGTGCTAATTCTCTACGTATCCATGTATATTCCAAGTGTTCAACGGGATTAGTAATGAGTTAAAGTGAACATGAAATGAAGTGTGCATGCAGGTACATTTGAAATAATGAGCATATGTGATAAAGGTTAAGTGTATAAATGTATGTGCAAGTGAATTGGTAAGATTGTGCATGTGTAAGTGATTGAAATTGCTAAGAAATGTATTGATTAGTTATATGTTAAAAATGTTAATTATTAAATGAGTACTTATTGTTTACATGTAACTTACTAAGCTATTAGTAGCTTACAACTTTCTTCCTTTCCTTCGTTTTATAGTGTTTTGAGCTTGCTCGAATTGGGGATCGTCGGAGCCTCGTATCACACTATCAACAGACATTTCGGTATTATGTGATTTCAAAACGTTTAAAGTTATGGCATGTATAGAGACTTATTCATTTTGAGTATGTTCATATGATATGACTAAAGATTAGCTATTGAAATGGTTAGTAAAGAATATGTTTTGTTGTTATGTATGCTTAAATGGTAATGAAAACAAAGAAACTATAAAAAGTAAAAATTTTGCAAAGAAGCAGTTTTTGGACAGCAGCAGTGATGTGAATTTGAAAAATCACCAAAAACAGTACAAATGGAATTAGAGAGTGAATAATATATAGGATTAAATATTATCAATTCTATTTTTACATGAAAGAAACGGTGTAGGAAAAGAAATTTTATATTTTGAGATATTTGAATTTTAGTGAAACAGGGTCAGAATGGTTTTTAAAGTCCCCTATTCTGACTTTAGAAAATCATTAAAAATTTTACAGAAATAATTATGAGTTATAATTTATATGTATAGATTCCTTAGTGAGTCTATTTTCTATAGAAACAAGCAGAAACACCATATAAAGTCTATACAGTGAGATAATTTATTTTTCGTGAGTGGTGGTCAGAACCATCGGTTAGTGAAACAAGGGAGTCTTCAATGAATAAAATGTACTAATTTGATAAACCAAAAATTCTAAAAATTTTATGGTAAGAAGATATATGAGTCTAGTTTTAGGTAAAATTTATGAATTTAAATTTTGAGTTTCATAACTTGAGTTATAATTAAATTAGTGACAGCCTCGCAGGTGGACAGTTTTGTTGTAAATAGTGAAATTAATTCTAAAAGCAATTTTTTATGGTCCGAACTAGTAAGTTAAGTTAGATAAGGCCTCATGCTTGACTCCGGCAACAGTCTCGGGTAAGGGGTGTTACAAGCCATCTTCTGAAAAAAGGTAGTGTTGCGATCACCGTTAGAGAGCCAATTAATTCGAGCCCGTTGTTCCCAATAAATCTTCTTTTTATCAGCTTCAATATTCAACCCTAATTCGATTTCCGTCCATTCAGCGAGTGTGTCATCATCCAGATCTTTTGAAATTAGTTCATTTGGTCGATCCTCATATTATTTTTTTTGAGCCTATCGATCCTTGTGAATAAAATGACTCCACTTGAGAAGCTTTTTTCCTAAATTCTCAAGCTTCATAGGTACAGGTTCTTCAACGACTCCCAAAATATCTCGTACTAATTTTTCACGTGAGACACCATTCAACATTGAATTTAAAAGTTTCTGTCGGTTCCTTTGATTCAGTGTACGCCTCCCCATTTTATCCACCAAAATTGGGCAATAGTCAGAGATCGAATGACTCAGTTGAGTGATTGAAAAATATGAGAAACAATTCCACCAAGCTGAGTTCACAACCCATCGGTCAAGTTTCTCTAGAATATTGGTTGAAGCAAATCGGCCTCGTTCCGAAGTGAACCAATGGCTTGTATATCCCAAATCACTAAGCTCACAGTCAACATTGATTGGAAAGCAACCATACTTTTTTCTGCTCGGCAATGACCACCTTGTTTCTCAAAAGAATAAACAATCTCATCAAAATCATCCACTACAAGCCATGGTAAGCTTTGGTCCTGACCCAATTGTCGAGAAAGATCCCATGTTCTTTCTCTAAGTTGTTCTCTAGAATGCCCATAAAACCTAGTAAAAAGCCAAGGAAAACTATCATCCATATCCTGTATCACAACATCAATGTGATGTTGTGAATAGCTACGTAAAGTCACTATAGTATGTTGCCTCCACCCTAATGATAAACCACCCTTAAACCCATCCGCACCGATATCAATACCATGTTGAAACCTGCACTTCCTTCCATATGTCTAACACTAACTTTTGTTTCCATCAGAAATAATAGTTGGGGACTAAACTCTCTCAGTTTATTCCTAAAACGATGAACTGTCCGTGGCTTCCCTAACCCACAGACGTTCTACCTAAAGATTTTCATTGCAATCGGCTCCCTTGCCTGACAGAGCTAGCCGATGAGTCTTCATTTTCATGCAAAGAAATTGTACCTCCCAAACCCAAAACAAAATATGTGTTACAAATAGTTCTTTGACGTTTTTCCACTCATCCATTTGAATTGGGCTATCCTCCCCATCCGACCCTATCTTCATAAGCCTAATTGTATTATCCACTTTACCTCGTAATCCAACTCCACTCAAAATGTTACAATGAAAATATGAGCAGATCTCCTTATTAGTGGCGTCAATTATGGGATTGGGAACAAAATTCCTAGCAAGATTCCTTAAATTATGTTGCAACGGTACTCTTTCCTTATTCGCAGAATGACCCTTCGTTCCATCTGATTCACGCAGCCACCTACTGACACCCACTGATCTTCTTCCCAACGGAGCCCTTAGAGTGATATCGTAGCCAAAAACAATCGTAGTTGGATCAACCTGCACCCGCACAGGACAAAAGCTTTCTCTATGTCCCAATTTGTCACAGATGAAACAAAAAAGACTAAGTTTTTCGTATTGAAAATGAGCATAATACAATCACTCTCCCAATAGAACCTTCTTCTTCCATTTAAGAGGCAACTGAACATCAATACGAACTTTAACTCGCATGAAACATTGTACCCCTATAGAAGGAATCCGAGTATCATAATCTAAAAATTCTCCCAAAAAAGCCCCAAATCTCCTTGCCATTGTTTCCGACATAAGTCCCAGTGGTAGGTAATGTATTGAACCCAAAACAACGTATGATGGAGAGATAATTGAAGGGGATCCTCCCTAATTTCTAACTTTTGTAGTAAAAGGAGATGATTGTTAAAGAACCACGACATTCTGTCAACCACCCTGTTCATATCAACAACATAAAAGAACTTAAACAGATAATGTTTCTCTCCCAAATCCTTAATGGCTATTCCGCCAATTGGATGCCAGAGATCAGCCAGAGTATTTCGCAGTGATGAGAAATGAACTACATGTTAGAGTATGCCTAAAGATCAATCATGAGATGGTTGTAATAACATACTTGATTTATCATGTTTATTAATATAAGGCGTTACCATTATTATTTCAGTTTCTTTTCTGTGTGTATAAATAAATTGTTTTCTAATAATGTCCTAAGAATAATATGATTATTCTTAAAAGATCCTTAGTCAAGTATTATCGTAGTCTGCTTAAAATATCAAGGAACATGGAATGGACTATACAAGTGTGACTATTCCATGACTTGTGTCCAATCCAGAGATAAAGGACTTAAGGATTATTGCATAAAAGGTTAATCATAAAAGGTTATGTCGAATCATGATCTCTTGTGACTTAGGTAGCAATGATGCATTGCTAGATGCCACTCATTGTTTGTAACATTGGAATCGTTCTAGTATTACTGCTAACGTTACAAGAACCTACAGGGTCGCACCCTATAGTTAAAATGAACGGAATAAACCATAGTTGGTATTGTTTTTAGGTGTCACTTGAATTAAATTAATTATAAAATTAATTTAATTCGATTTCAACACATTATGTATAAGGTTGTTGTACACATGATGAGGTTAGCATATGAATTCAAATAAATATATGGTTTATCAAATTATATTATAATTAATGTAATTATAATTTTCGGTTTAAAAATTATTATATTTATTTTAATTCATAAATAAAAACCCTAAAAATAAATAATAAGGATATAAATATCCCGTTTTTCTTTGTTTTGGTCTAGCTGCCGTCAAAGAAAATTCACTCTCAAAACTATTTTGGGAATTTCTTCTGTTCGTAGTCAACTGGGTGGATCACGTAGAGGTCGGAGTCTCGATAGATTGCGGCTTAGTTCGACTGTAGAGCAGACTACACGTTGTTGAGAAGTTGTTGTCTACTCAGAACAACATTAGGTAATTTCGTAACTCTTTTCACCCTGATTTGTTCCTCACACATGGATCCGTGGTTAGGGTCGCCGATTATTAAATTTTTTCGCTGTGCCGTAGGGGTGCCGGCGATCCAACAGTGGTATCAGAGCCACTTGTGTGACACGGACTCGGGTTTAAATACTTGGGTGATATAATTGTATGAGATGCATGCTTGAATTTTATTAAATTTTTGACTGTTTAAATCGTTTAACAGTAACCAGATAATCGTTCCTTTTGACAATGGATTAATTGTTAATCATGGTGTTATGACCTAATTGGTTTTATGTTATTACTGTTAAGTGTTAATAGGTCTATGATGGTGCGACGGTGGTGTTGACAGTTTCCAGTAAGAGTTAACTGGTTAGCGGAACAAGGGTTGTTCCGGCATGAAACCTCAAGGATTAAAATCCCGAAAACACGATTTTTTCGGTAACAGTTATCGAATCGTGAGGTTTGAATGGGGTTTGCGGTTCGTACCGCGGGGGCTCCACCCCCGCACCCTTGGTCCATACCGCGGGGGCTCCCTCTACCGCCTCAGCCCCTATCTTCTTAAAGTATGTTTTTTTTTAATAAATAAAACTTGATGGGCCATAAAAGTTGAAAGGATATGTTTTAATACACCTTAACAAAAGTGTTTATTTATGTATGCTATTTTTGATATGCACGGTGTTTGAAATGCATAGTTATAGCCCGACAGCCCATTTGATAAAAGGTTGTAATTTTATAAATACGGCCTACGTGTCATGCCTTGCTACTATTCTCTTGTATTTCTCTTCTCATCTTACTCCCTCGTATGTAAAACGAGTTTCTACATATTGTAATCTGCAAGAGTTGCTGTGGGCTAGCCAAGAAGGAAGATGGGCCAACAAGTGTGGACTGATAGCTTGAAAACCGGCTTACACCTTTAGGTTTCCTTTTGGTTCACCCATTGGCTTGGGTTGTGCCACCTTAGTTTATGGGCTATAACTATCGCATTTATTTATTGCTCTATTCATGTATGAGATGCTATGGATGTCAAAAGTATGCCAAATTTTAAGCATGTTAAAATTTGATAATATTGAACCACATTAATTGATGAGATCAATTAAATGGCTAAATGGACTAAAGTAAACCATAATTGGAAAGATGGAATGATCTTAATAAAATCCTTCTATTAAAATATTAAGTCAACATAGCCTTCCAATTTTGCCCTCGTTAAGGCCTCGATCAATACTGTGTAGGTTCTGCTAAAGCGAAGTACTAGTATTTATATTGGTTAAACGCGAAGAATAAACAAGTGATATTTGCTGGTTAAAATTGGTTAATGACTTAACTAGGTTATTCTAATAGGATTGAAACCTAGAGGCGATTAATTTGGATAAATCATAAGATGATTAGAACAAGAGTTGTTTACCAAATTTTAGGAATTACATATGATGTAATTAGCAAAGTGTTGCTTACCTAGATAATTGTAATCTTGAGAGTAAAGCCAAAGCTGACTTAAGAGGAGGTGAAATATGGATCCTTAACCCACTTGAAATACTTTTCGAGAAAGTCTTTCCGAAACTAATCTATGAGGGTATTAGTTTTGTAATAAAATAGTGGGAACATCATTTAATTAAGTCTTTTTAATGATTGATATAAATTTGATAAATTTTTACACACATAATTTCATTGTTGTAGATATATTATGGCTGCAAACACAAATATACTATCATTACGATCGGTCCTTGAGAAGGACAAGTTGAATGGTTTAAATTTTCTTGACTGGTTCTGTAACTTGAGGATTGTCCTCAAACAAGAACGAAAATTATATGTCATTGAACAACCAGTTCCTAACGAACCACCCGCTAATTCCTCGAGGGCTGATAGAGATGCTTACAGGAAGCATCTCGATGACATGGTAGACGTTGGATGTCTTATGCTTGCCACTATGAATCCTGAGCTTCAGAAGCAACATGAGGACATGGTTGCTTATGAAATGATTGAGCACCTGAGAGAACTTTATCAGGGGTAAGCACAACAAGAGAGGTTCGATATCTCTAAGGCCCTATTCCAATGTAAGCTGGCTGAAGGAAGCCCAGTAGGACCTCATGTCCTTAAGATGATTGGCTATATTGAAAGCCTGTCTAAGCTTGGGTTTCCATTGAGCCAAGAGTTGGCCACTGATGTTATTCTGCAATCGTTGCCGGATAGTTATAGCCAGTTTGTCCTCAATTTCAATATGAATGAAATTGATAAGACTCTGCCACAGTTGCTCAGTATGTTACGAACTGCTGAAGGCAACATGAAAAATGTTGGACCCAAGCCTATACTGATGGTCCGTAATAATAAGGGCAAGGGAAAGGCCAAAGTTCAGACAAAGCCCAAGGGAAAAGGTAGGCCCAAGCCTGGAAAAGTTAAGGCTGCATTGAAACCTAAAGGAGGGGTGGCTAAGGAAGGAAACTGTTTTCATTGTGGTGTGACTGGACATTGGAAGCGGAACTGCCCTATCTATATTGAGGAAGTCAAGAAGGCCAAAATAAGCGGAACGTCTGCTTCAGGTATTTATGTTATTGATATTAATTTATCAACTACTACTTCATGGGTATTAGATCTTGGTTGTGGTTCTCACATTTGTACTTCATGCATGGGACGCAAAGGAGTAAGAATTTGGCTAGAGGAGATGTGGACCTACGAGTTGGAAATGGAGCAAAAGTTGCTGCATTAGCTGTAGGAACATATAATTTATCTTTGCCTAGTGGACTTGGTTTATGTTTAGAGGATTGTTATTATGTGCCCAGTTTGACTAAAAACATTATTTCAATTTCTTGTTTAGACAAAATTGGTTTTGAGATAATTATTAAGAATAATTGTTGTTCCTTTTATCTCAATAATGTTTACTATGGTTCGGCACAATTGATTAATGGCCTCTATATTTTAGATCAAACAAATCCCATCTACAACATAAATACTAAAAGACCAAAAATAAATGACTCAAATCAAACTTATCTATGGCATTGTCGTTTGGGCCACATAAGTGAGGAACGCATATCCAAGCTCCATAAAGATGGTCTCTTGGATTCATTTGTTTTTGAACAAATTGATGTATGTGAATCTTGCTTATTGGGAAAAATGACTAAATCTCCTTTTACTGGTAAAAGTGAACGAGCTAGTGATTTATTGGGCTTAATACATTCTGATGTATGTGGGCCAATAAATACACAGGCTAGAGGAGGATTTCACTACTTCATTACTTTCACTGATGATTTCAGTAGATATGGGTATGTCTATCTCATGCGCCATAAGTCTGAATCCCTTGAAAAGTTCAAGGAATTCAAAAATGAAGTACAAAATCAACTAGGAAAAACTATCAAGACACTTCGATCTGATCGAGGTGGGGAGTATATGAGCTTAGAGTTTGATGATCTTTTGAAGCAATGTGGGATTGTCTCACAACTTACTCCTCCTGGTACTCCTCAATGGAATGGAGTTTCTGAAAGAAGAAATCGAACTTTGTTAGACATGGTTCGATCCATGATGAGTCATGTTGATCTGCCGACTTCCTTTTTGGGACATGCACTTGAGACAGCTGCTTTCACACTAAATCGTGTTCCATCTAAATCGGTTCAAAAGACACCATATGAGATGTGGACTGGGAAACGTCCCAGTATTTTTTTTATGAAAATTTAGGGTTGCAAAGCTTATGTTAAACGTCAGACGACTACTAAGCTTGAACCCAAATCTGAAAATGTGTTTTTGTGGGGTATCCAAAAGAAACCAAAGGATATTATTTCTTTAATCCCACTGAGAACAAAATACTTGTTGCTCGGACTGGTGTCTTCCTAGAGAGAGAATTTGTTTCTAGAAAAGGAAGTGGGAAAAAGATTGAACTTGATGAAGTTCGAGAATCGCAAAATACCATTGAACTAGAGATAGAACAACAGCAAGTTCCACAAGGGATTGAGGAACAAGTAATTGCTGTAGAAACACAACCACCGCGTGGATCTTTAAGAGAACGCCAAGCACCCGAGAGATATGGATTTCTTATTACAACGCATGGTGACGTTCTACTTATAGATCAAGATGAGCCTAGGACTTATCAAGAAGCGGTGACGAGCCCAGACTCTAAGAAATGGCTTGAAGCCATGAGATCTGAGATGGATTCCATGTATGAAAACCAAGTATGGACTTTGGTTGACCCGCCCGAAGGGGTTAAGCCCATAGGGTGCAAGTGGGTTTTCAAAAAGAAAACAGACATGGATGGTAATGTACAAACATACAAGGGGCGATTAGTCGCTAAAGGGTTTCGCCAAGTTCATGGTGTTGACTATGATGAAACTTTTTCTCCTGTAGCTATGTTTAAATCCATCAGGATCTTGCTTGCTATAGCTGCATTTCATGACTATGAAATCTGGCAGATGGATGTCAAAACAGATTTCCTTAATGGGAAACTTGAAAAGGATGTGTACATGACACAACCTGAAGGTTTTGACAATCCAAAGGATGCTGGAAAGGTATGTAAGCTACAAAGATCCATTTATGGATTAAAGCAAGCTTCTCGAAGTTGGAACCTTCATTTTAATGATACAATCAAAGAGTTTGGTTTTATCAAAAATGAAGATGAGCCATGTGTTTACAAGAAAGTTAGTGGGAGCACTATTACATCTTGGTACTGTATGTGGATGACATACTTATCATAGGAAATGACATACCTACCCTGCAGTCTATTAAGACTTGGTTAGGAAGTTGTTTTTCCATGAAGGACTTGGGCGAAACCACTTACATCTTAGGAGTAAAGATCTATAGAGATAGATCAAGACGACTATTAGGTCTAAGCCAAAGTACATACATAGATAAAGTACTGAAAAGGTTCAGTATGGAAGAATCTAAGAGAGGATTCCTACCTATGAGACATGGTATTTCACTCTCGAAGGAAATGTGTCCTTCAACTCCACAAGAGAGAGAACGCATGAGTAAAATTCCATATGCTTCCGCTATTGGATCTATCATGTATGCCATGTTATGTACCCGTCCAGATGTCTCATATGCCTTAACTATGACGAGCAGATACCAAGTAGATCCCGGTGAATGTCACTGGACCACAGTCAAGAATATCCTTAAGTACTTAAGAAGGACTAAGGATACTTTTCTAATATATGGAGGTGAGGAAGAGTTAAGTGTAAAAGGTTACACTGATGCCAGCTTCCAAACCGATAAGGACAATTTTCGATCACAATCAGGTTTTGTGTTTTGCCTTAATGATGGTGCTATGAGCTGGAAGAGTTCAAAGCAAAGTACAGTAGCCAATTCTACAACAGAGGCCGAGTATACTGCAGCCAGTGAGGCAGCAAAAGAAGCAGTTTGGATCAAAAAGTTTATTACTAAACTAGGGGTTGTGCCTAGCATATCGGATGCTATAGAACTCCGATATGATAACAATGGAGCCATTGCACAAGCTAAAGAACCTAGATCTCACCAACGATCCAAACATATACTTAGGCGCTATCATCTTATTCAAGAGATTATCGATCGAGGGGATGTAGAGATATGCAGAGTACCTACAGATGATAACATTGTTGATCCCTTGACCAAGCCTCGACACGTGAAGCATGATCGTCACACTAAGTCACTTGGTATTAGATATATAAGTGATTGGTCTTAGTGCTAGTGGGAGATTGTTAGAGTATGCCCAAAGATCAATCATGAGATGGTTGTAATAACATACTTGATTTATCATGTTTATTAATATAAGGCGTTACCATTATTATTTCAGCTTTCTTTTACGTGTGTATAAATAAACTGTTTTCTAATAATGTCCTAAGAATAATATGATTATTCTTAAAAGATCCTTAGTCAAGTATTATTGTTGGATAGGATAACAATAATGCATTAAGACTAACATGTAGTTGATTGATGATAAAGAGTTATCATTGATATGAAATATCGAATCGATGCATGAATATGTGTGTTAGAGAACAACATATTGGATGACCCATTATGAGTATGTTTCTTGGATTATTATGTAATTGTCACGACATTACTCATAGTGATTAATATGTATATGATCCTCGGACTTGAGATCATCATAATCCCAACATCGTGAGTAGTATATTTTGATACGATCAAGCGTATAATCAAATGGCTGGTTGTTCTATAAAGGTGGTGTTGGATATACCACAATCGATGTAGAGGGATATGGTTGGTCGATATAGAATAAGTCCCTCCTACATAGTGGGAGTAATATCTTAGGCCACTTGATTAAGTGAGACTAGAAATGCATGGCCATGCTCAAATAAGTTGATATGAGATGTCATACTTATTTGTATATCGTAGTCTGCTTAAAATATCAAGGAACATGGAATGGACTATACAAGTGTGACTATTCCATGACTTGTGTCCAATCCAGAGATAAAGGACTTAAGGATTATTGCATAAAAGGTTAATCATAAAAGGTTATGTCGAATCATGATCTCTTGTGACTTAGGTAGCAATGATGCATTGCTAGATGCCACTCATTGTTTGTAACATTGGAATCGTTCTAGTATTACTGCTAACGTTACAAGAACCTACAGGGTCGCACCCTATAGTTAAAATGAACGGAATAAACCATAGTTGGTATTATTTTTAGGTGTCACTTGAATTAAATTAATTATAGAATTAATTTAATTTGATTTCCAACACATTATGTACAAGGTTGTTGTACACATGATGAGGTTAGCATATGAATCCAAATAAATATATGGTTTACCGAAATTATATTATAATTAATGTAATTATAATTTTCGGTTTAAAAATTATTATATTTATTTTAATTCATAAATAAAAAACCCTAAAAATAAATAATAAGGATATAAGTATCCGTTTTTCTTTGTTTTGGTCTAGCAGTAGTCAAAGAAAATTCACTCTCAAAAGCTGTTTTGGGGATTTCTTCCGTTCGTAGTCAACTGGGTGGATCACGTAGAGGTCGGAGTCTCGATAGATTGCGGCTTAGTTCGACTGTAGATCAGACTACACGTTGTTGAGAAGTTGCTGTCTACTCAGAACAGCATTAGGTAATTTCGTAACCCTTTTCACCCCGATTCGTTCATCACACATGGATCCGTGGTTAGGGTCGCCGATTATTAAATTTTTCTGCTGCGCCGTAGGGGTGCCGGCGATCCAACACTACACTATCTGTCTAACAAGAACCCATCAGACAGAACTGCAAATCATCAGTAGAATCTTTTGAATCCTCTTGGAAAGCCTTCTCTTTTGCATCTTCAAGATGCAAATCTGCCAGTTCATCCTCCATTGGAGCACTAAAGCAAAAGAGATAGTCAGAAGAACCACTAGTAACTGAAAAACAACCAAAACGTGTCAAAAAGATTGACGAAAAACCATGCCAAAGAAAACGGCAGACGAAATTGAAATACTATTTTATTTAAACAATTAAATTAATTTACATATAAATTTTCGAATTGATATTTAGTAGGTGATTTTTAATATTCTTGTAATGATTGGTTGATGGCAAAGTCATTTCTTATCATTTGTAAAATGCTCAAAACCAAGCTGAAGGGATATATATGGAAACCACGCTATCAAATTCAAAGCTAAAACACCTCTGTACGTAATATTCACCAATTTAATAATAATAATAATAATAATAATAATAATAATAATAATAAACAAAAGCGCAATAAGATAAGGATGAAATAAATTGAGTGGGGTTTGAATAGGGGTGAGCATTCGATCGAATCGAATCAAATCGAATCGAAAATTTTTGAGTTAATCGAGTTTTCGAATCTCATTTTATCATCCTAACTTTATTTGAAGTTTTCTCGAATCGAGTCGAGTGAGATGGAATTCGAATCGAATCGAATCGAATATATTTGTTCGAGTTAAATTTTAAAAAATAATTTTAGGTCATTGTAACCATTGTCACCCATCATAATAAAATTTGTCCACCTTAATCAAATTTTTTATTAACTTTCATCACCTCATAATTTATTTATTAATTTTTTATATCTTGGTTAGCTTATTTGTTTGGTTAGTTGTTTCAATTATCTTGATTCTTGTCACTATGTATTTTGGAATTAAAAATATATTAAATATAAAATATGATTTTTAATAAAATTTATTTTAAAAATAAAATTTGAAATTGATACCAATATAAAATTTTAACACGAATATTTTATGGCATAATTAAGAATTCAATTTTAATATAAATATTCAATATGACTAAACAATTCAATAATATAAATAATATAAAATGTGAAATTTAATTTAATAATATAAATATTATATATAAATAAAATTATTACTATTTATGTTTAGTGATTTTTTGGATAATGTTGATTTTTTATTTGAGAGTAAAGGGTGGGAAGTAAAAGTTTAGGGGGAAAATAAAAAGTTTTGAGGAATAAAAGTTTGAGGGAAAGTAAATAGGGGGAGTAAAATTTTGGAGGAAAATATTTAAAAAAAATTGGAGGGAGGGTTTGGGGTAGATGGGAGGTGGGATGGGAAGAGAATAAAAGTTTTAGGGAAAAGTGGGAGGAGTAAAATTTTGGGGAAAATAAAAATTTTGAGGGTTTTGAGAGTAAAATTTTGAAAAAAATGAATGGAAGAGTAAAATTTTGGTGGGAAATGTATTTTGAGTAGATTGGGGGTTGGGAGGGGAGGGGAGTAAAAGTTTTGGGGGAAAAGTGGGAAGGAGTAAAAGTTTTGAGGGAAAAGTAAAAAAGTTTGAGAGTTTAGGGTAAAACTGTAAAATATTATAGTTTGATATTCGAATTATTCGAATTATTCGAGTTATTCGAATTCGAAAACTCAACTCGATTCGAACTCGAAATTCGAAAAAAAAATTCGAGTTGATTCGAATAACTCGATTAACTCGAATAACTCGATTCGTTTAACTCGAAATTCGAATTTTTTTTCGATTTTTTCGAGTCGAATCGAATTTTGCTCACCCCTAGGTTTGAACAAAGGAAGAACAAAGTTAAGGTGAGATGGAGGTTGAAGCCAAAACATATGGCATGCATGCATTAATGTGTTGACGTGGAGTTGGGATTCGAGTGTGTGCAGGCCAGCCAATTATGTAGTTAGCCGTGTTAGAACACATGAGGCCTTGCACGTGCTTGAAGATTCATTCGTATTGGCTGAGCATTAATACGTCTAAACGGATTTAATTTGATTAATTCAGCTTGATTTAAATAATTTTAAAAATTAATTTAATCGATTAATTTGATGTGTTTTCGATTTTAAGATTACAATCGATTACGCAGACAAAATTTTAAAAATATATTTTATGTAAAACAAATAATAACATATTATGTAATTATTTGAAATTATATATTATTTATATTATAATATTAGGTAATAGTTTGGCTCACATCATAATCATAAGAGTTGTAACATTTTGAAATATGTGAGTTTGAACATATTTTTAAGTAAATAATATTCTCTACTTTAAGTAATCACAAATTACAACTTGTTTAACAATTACATAAAAGATATTGTATATTAATTATAATTCAATTTATTAATTATGAAGTCGATTAATAATGAAACCAATTGACTTAAAGTGATTTCAAAATTTTTCTATTAATCAAATTATTATAATTAGTTTAATCGATTTTATAAGCTAAATTAATATAATTAATTTTGGAATGTTACGGTTTTACATGTCATGTAAAAATAGTAGAAATATTATAAAAATTAAAATTAATAAATAAAAATTATAATTCCAAAAATATAAAAAAATATTCTATTCTTTTTGACACAATGCCTAGAATTACTCTTAACTCCCCCAACTCATAAATAGGAGGATAATCTGCTTCAACATACTTGAACCCACGTCCTCTTACATTGACAACAATGCCTATATTAATCGAGTTAAAACTCAATCGACAAAAAAAAAATCTATTTTTAAAAAAAAATACAAGTTAAATTCATTTTTTTTAATTCAACATTAAAAAGATATGGTTGGTTGGAATCATCACTTTATAAAAACAAATATATATATATATATATATAAATGAAATGTAATGAATTATAAATTATTAAAAGAAAAGAATAATATTTGGTACATTATTAGTAGAGTTTTTAGACTCCACGATAGATTTGTTCATGGGTCGGGTTATCTGTCCAGGCCCGAAGGTTTGCTCAATTTTTGGGAGGGTTTGGGCAAAAATATTAGGCCCGAAAAATGAGTTTGCATAAAAAATTAGGCCTGTTTAAAATATGGGCTGAGCTTGGGCTAGAACATTAAAGGCCCGAGCTCGACTTAACCCATTTTTAAGTTTATAATACTTTATATTATATTATTTAGAACACATTAAAAAAATAAATCTATACTAAATATATAATAATACTCTAAAATAAAAATTAAAACAATGTTAAGATGACTATATAAAAACTTTCAATAAATAAAAAAATATATAAAAATATAAAACTAATAAATATTAAAATAAAATAAATATTTTTAAAAAAAATTAAAAAATAATATAGGCGGGCCTAAAATAGGCTTGGGTTAATCATTTACAAGTAGGGACGGGTTTTAGCCAAATTTTAGACCCATATTTCAGGTCAACCTGGAATTGCGCAAGCATAAAATATATTAATATCATTTTTAAACCCGACCCGGCCTATGAGCACCTCTACTCTACAAGTAGGGTCAGGGGTTAACTAGTGTCTTACAAGGGTATAATAAAATATTTAAAATATATGTATTTTTAAGAAAAAATACACATTACAATTTTTTAAAACTACGTCTAGAAAGAAAAAACACTCTCAGTGTACAGTACTAACAAAATTTTTTTTGAAGATATTTTATTTTGACATGATTTTTGGGAAATTTTAAAATTGTAAAATTTTAATTTTTTAAAAAAAGTTTTGTTTTCTATATATATTCTATTAAAATTATATAAAAATTTGAAAATATCTTCTAATTTGTTGAATTTTTATCTTTTTCTCAATTTTAAGATCTTTTTCATATTTTTTAGAAAATTTTTCTAAACATTTGAAATTTTAACCATTTATAAATTATTTAATAATGTGATATATAAAATAAAATGATATCACACTAACCATAGAATGTTAAAAGTCAATTGACTTGAAATAATAGAGTAGGGCCCAATTAAAATAAATATTTAAATTTACTTTTATGTCTCATGGAAAGACAAAATAAACATTTAACTCTGAAGGACTATTTTTGCTCATTCTTCTAACACTTCTGGTGTATGAGCTGTAACACATGATGGAAAGCGAATGAAAAGTTCGGTCAAAGAGCTTACATTTAAAAGCTTCCACGACTAGCTGTTGAGAAGAGACGCATCAAACAAAATATGGACAGATTTATTACTTTGTATAACAGTAAATTAATTATATAGATTTAAATAATATACTTTATCCCAACAATTTTTTAACGTACTGGTAAGATTCTTATATTCCACAATGAGATTTTGAGTTCAATATCTAATACATATATATCCTAATTATAAATAAAAAAATGTTCTCATCAAAATAAATAAAAACATTATATTAATTATTGAATATTTATAAATTAATTCATCGTACACACAAAAATAGTATAAGCTTAATATTATCGTTGCCATGATAACAAATAATTGAAATAAATTACATGAAAATGGAATTGAAGGCCTCCAAATGATGAAGCTCAGAAGAAATGAAAAAAAGAACGACCCTAACAGGGTCGACCTTATACATATTTATATGTTTATAGTATTGGCGATAAAGGATATAAAATGTTGATTGTAGACATGAGTTTTAACTGAAATTAAATATTAGATGTCCCTATCTTTCTTGCACTCGGGATGCATGGTAGGGAATCTGATCCTATCACTACAATAGTTTTAGATGGTGAACTTGTTGCGAACCCAGACGAGCCTCCTCCATTAATAAGAATCAAGGTCCTGGAGCTCCTTTTGGTCCCACCACCACTTCCCCTAGGTGGCATAGAACTTGGCTTCCAATAATGACTCGCACTTGTCAATGTGGAAGCCTTTGTAGGAGGCTATAAAAAAGGCTTTGGACCAATTGGTCTTCTCCAGTCCACCCCTAGTGGCCCAGTCATCCACATTCGATAGGCTTGAGTATATCTTCATTGGCTGTTGAATAGGAATCTCACTCCCAAATCTTTGCAGTACTTGAACACTCTTATTGGTACGTCGTTGATAAAGAATCTGTGTTGGAACCATAAAATCAAAATCTAATATAAAACTTAAAACAAACCATAAATTAGGATCTATCATGTTAAACATCAAGAATAAATCAATAGCAAAACTAGATGCGGAAGCGTACATGAATTAATTGATTTCTTGAAATCGACGGATCATGGGATTTTGATCTTCCAAATTAGCACACAAGAAATTCAGAGAATATTTGCTCTCTCTTTTCTAAGGATGGAATATTAGAAAAGTAATCTTATTGTGTGTAATTTGGAGACCATAACCCTAATATATAACTTTGGCACATTAGCCCTAATTTCTAATCAACCCATCATTAATTAGAAATTAGTTATTAAAGTATCTACACATATTTGACCCATACTTTATTTAATAATTAAAGCCCGATAAACTTTAACCAAATTAGATCACTTTTAATTTGGACTAACCTATTATGGTAGTAAATAATAACATGCAATTAATTATATTATATATGTGATGTCCATATTTTCCAACAATCTCCTACTAGGACCACATATATATATCGATTACCTTATAATTACATGTCATTATATAACTTTATGAGCTCAAAACGTTACTATCATATCCACAAAAGATATTCCGAACAATCTCGTCTATTAATTATGTTAACATAGAATCAAGACGACTTTTGTTTCATATATCGTAACTAAATCCATCCCTGATCACGTAAATTAACACAACCAAATGACATATATCAAGTATGGATGTGTAGCATGAAAATTACATACAATATGATCTAAATATATCTATTTCCAACTGGTCCTTCTTAAACCTTAGTGGGATCAAACCTTACCCAAATCAAGATGAGAATAAACCAAATAAACTTTATTTCTACATAACTTAATATTAGTAAACTAAAATAACTGAAAATGTGTCTATAACATAAAAGCATTAAAAAGTACAAACTCCCACTAAAACCAAATATTCTTAAATGACATTACACCCATATAAGCAGTGTGCTCATGAAAAACCTTGGGTGGTAATCCCTTAGTAAGCAGATCTGCAATTATGGAGTTTGTCCTGATATGCTTTATAGGCACCTAACAACTCTAAACTTTTACTTTAACAACCAGGAACTTAAAGTCTATGTATTTTGACTTTGATGTGCTCCTATTGCTATTGGAATAAAAGATTGCAATTTGCTTTCACAATTTGCACCTTAGTGACAAAATCTTGTATCCATATTCCATCAAAATCGGAGTCCATATACTTGATGATCTCTAACTGATCAAACCTCCGATATGTGAGTATATAATTTTTTGTTCTCTAAAAATATCTTATAACCCTCTTGGATGCTATCCAATGGTCCAAACCGGGGTTGCTTAAATATCTACCTAACATCCCAACAGTGTACACAATATTCCAATGTATACAAACACGAACGTACATTAGACTTGCCACTGTTAAAATGTAAAAAATCTTATGCATTTCTGTAATCTCAAAATCATTCTTAGGGCATTGATTGAGACTATACTTATTTTTGACAAGCAATATGTCTTTAACATATAAAACTAAATATAGAACCTTACTCCCACTAAACTTATGGTATATACAATTATCGACCAAATTCATCTCTAAACCAAATGAGATAATCATTTGGTAAAATTTGTAGTACTATTGACAAGAAGTCTGCTTAAGCCCATAGATGAAGTTCTTTAATTTGCAAATCATTAACTTGGCATCATCAGTCACAAAGTTTTCTAGTTGCACCATATAAATGTATGATCAATGTTACCATTGAGAAACCATTAGCTTAATATTCATCTAATGTAGCTTAAGGTCAAAATATTCTACTAAAGTTATTATAATCCTTTCTCTAGTGGACCTTTTTAATACCATTCATTCTTGAGGTTGTTGAGTTTTTTTTTTTAACAATTACCTAATTTTGAATATGGAGTTGTTCAACATTGTCTTGTTGAGGTTTTAGATTCACTTCTTGATCAATGATAGGTATGAGAACATGAACATTGTCAAAAGTGATAGCAGGAACTGAGTTAGAATCTAATTCCTCCTCAAAAGAAATATCTCTAACCTTATTTCTCCCTCCAAACTCAACATCCCCAAAAACTGTTGTAGTTCTCGTCTAAAAAATATTCTTAATTGTGGAATCATAAAACTCATATCCCCTAGATCGCTCAGAATTTCCTTGACCCTTATACTCCATAGACATCAAAGAAGTTAGAAGTGATGTCATCTCAACCTTATTATTTTTGGAAAAGCGTTTCTTAATTTCGTCAAGGAAACCCTTGGTCTGAGTAATCTTTTCAGATTCTGTGCCCCTAAAGGCTTCTTGAATGTTGTGCTCATAATCAATAGGCTCATGCAATTTGAACGTTCCTACCTCTCAAAATCCCTATTAGCATCAAGGGTGTTTTCCATAGTGAGAGGTGTAAGTTGTTCTTTCCTTAGTGCAATGTCTATGTCCGTACAACTAAGCACTATAAGTAAGTGTCTTTTCCATTCCTTAAAATTAGTCCCACTAAGCATGTGTATAGAATTTATATTATCATATATTGTGGCAGTAGAAGATGAACTAGCTGAATATAGAACAAAAATAAATAAAAGCAAACTCACATAAATATTCATAAGTAAACAATAAATTCAAGATAATGGCTAATCCCATCTCAAGATACCAAACACTACATCAATATCAAGTCTTTGGAAAGTAATATTAATAGTAATTGATACTCTTGTAGTAGCAATCAAACATTGACAATAAATTATGTCAAATAATGAATTAATCTTTGGACTAACTTATTGCTCACATAAATTACCTTATAATTGTCACACATTTATCACCACATATGTCATTGAAATTCGCCAAATATTAACATACATTTGGGTCAATTAATAAATGCATGAATCACAAAACATATAATCATCTTGATATTTTAAATAAACTAATCTACACAAAAGACGTCACTTTGGTGGCATTTTGTTTCAACTAATCTATTTAAAATATTAGATATCCTTAATTCAAACCCAAAGTCAAAATCTAAATTTATTTGTTTCAAAATATCTCTTAATTTTATCTTTCAATCAAATTAAAAGATAATAGTATATATATATATATATATTTATCCCAAAACAACATATAATGATGCTGGAAAATATAATAATAGTTGAATAAATCATAAACAACCTCACATGAGACTTCAAATTTAAGTCAAAATAATTTTAATAAAGGTAAACCTCATCTTAGGATATCGACACTCCATTAATATTTCATCTTTGGACAAAATATTAACTTTTAAGTGATATCTTGGTATAATAATTAAACATTGGCAATAAGAACATGTTGAACCATAAATCTTCCTTTGAGCCAATTTATTGCTCAAATGTAAAACTGAATAATCGTCACATGTTTATTACCATAGTTGTACATGTAATATTATTAACCTTCAATTGGGTCGATCAATATTAACATAACTTAACTTACATGCACACGACCTTTTATATTTTAAAATAAGATAATTTATACAAAGAAAGAGATCACTTTGGCGACTTATTACTTCAATTAAGTTATTTTAAAATATATAATTATACCAATATTCAAATTTAAAATTTATCCAATAGTCAAAGGGCAAAACTATTTTTTTATTGTTTATAGATTCAAAATAGCCCAAAATAAGTTTTCCTTAATAATGCAATAAAAACTAAAACCTTAAACTTTGACTTTCTTTTCTAAACCTTATATATCAAAACCAAACAGAAATAATGTAGTGATTCAAAGCCAAATAATTAACAAGCACATGTATTCATAATTTTGGCATAGACAAAACACCAAAGCAATTCACGCATATACATGTATTCATACTCAAATAGAAAAACTTAACTGAATATACCATGTAAACCGAAAATCGTATTTATGATTAAATAGAGATTCACATGAATACTTGAAAAATATTTTAAGCCAATAAATCTCAAAACAAAATCATAATAATTGACATCTCTCACAATTCATACAATAAACCATATCATCATAATTTAACCGAATATTTGGAACCATAAGATGCCAAAACCTATATTATAGAACAAAATTTAGAACCAAATTCTTTAAACATGTATTATAGTTGACATGTTATTCAACCAATCTTAAAACTAAATTCGTTAAAACATGCATTAATCAAAACATATATATGAATAAAGCAAGCAGCAAGTTTGATACCAGCAATTTTGGTTTGTAACTAAACTATGTACTCTAAAACTAACAACAAAATACATACTATACATTGAAAAGTTTGTATAGTCCTTTTCCTCATTAAACTCGACAAACAGTTTTTATTGGTTTTGGAAAATACCAGATAATTGAATTAAAGCAAATTGCAATTATCAAAAAATCATAAAAATATCATTGACTTATCCAATAATAGATAAACATGCATTCAGATTTAAAATTCGAAAATAGAATTCAATAAAATTAGACAGAGACCAAAATTCATAGCCATCCCCATATAACAATATAACAAAACACAAATCTAATATTCCTAATACTCGAACATAGATTTTAAAGATATTACCATGGATTGTCAAAATTAAAAAATGATTCTAATAGTTGAACACATATTACTACAATTGAAGAATAATAGTCAAACCAACTTTCATAAAATAAGAATGCATGATTCTTAGTTTTGAAAATTCTAGAATAATAAGTTCACTTAATTCCTCATTATTGATTACCAATGAAAGAAGATTGAAGCATAATTGAATCTAGAGAATCAAAAATAATAACTCAAGTCGTATGAATACTCAAAATATACATGCCTTGATTCCTTTAAAATATATAATAATCGACTAAAGAAAAAAAACATTACATTCAATGCACTTCAAAACCAAATTTGATTCTCGTTTGTTTTATTACAAAGAATATTTAACATATGCAAAACCTTTATATATATATACACAAGTGTATTGCATTAAAGAAAAACAACAAAGTAATCTTGCTGAAATATTAATAATATATTCATATTTTCAATTGTCGTTTCAATTCCATTAAAACTTACCTTGATTTCTTCGAGAATTAAAACCTATTTTTTAACAGATTTCCTTTAAAACCAACACCAATATAGTTTAGGTTTTCCGACGAAAGTGAAAAGCCATAAGAAATTCATATTAATCCAATTCAATATTGAATGAAAATAAAATTAAAAATAACCCTAAAAAGATTGAGTCATAATTAATCAAAACCTAAAAAAATTATCTAGAATTTGAAAGATTCAACATTATATATAATTGAAATATCATATCTATATAATCTAAAAATGAATCAATCCAAAATAATAGAAAACCAATTCATTCTCAATGATTCAATATGGCAAGGCTCGATACCATTTGTTAGAACCAAAAAATCTAAATCTAATATAAAACTTAAAACAAACTATAAATTAGGATTTATCATGTCAAATCTTCAAAAATAAATCAAGCACAAAACTAGATGCGGAAGCGTACCTGAATTAATTGATTTCTTGAAATCTACGGATCATGGGGTTTTGATATTCCAGATTAGCACACAAGAAATTTAGAGAATATTTGTTCTCTCTTTTCTAAGGATGGGATATTAGAAAAGAAATCTTGTTGTGTGTAATTTGGGGACCATAACCCTAATATATACTTTGGCACATTAGCCCTAATTTTTAATCAACCCATTATCAATTAGAAATTATTTACTAGAGTACCTGTACATATTTGACCCATACTTTATTTAAAAATTAAAGCCTAATAAACCTTAACCAAGTTAGATCACTTTTAATTTTGACTAACCTATTATGATAGTAAATAATAATAACATGCAATTAATTATATTATATATGTGATGTCCATATTTTCCAACAATCTGTCCTGAAATATTAGTTTAGAAATGATTTTAAAAAATTACTTTCAAGTTGAAAGCTTTTTCGAGTCCCATTAAAGGTCATAGAAGTATACCAACCACTCTAATGTATTTAATGATAACCAAAGGTAAAAAAAACACCCTGAAAGATCACTAAAAGTTGAAATTAGATGAGTAGGAAATGGGAGACTAACACAATTTGATAGGAGTTCTAGAGCACAAAGTAGGAATGGTAGGTTTTTGTTGGGTCAAACCAAAGATAAATCCTTTGTTCTCTATCACCCTTTCCTCCAGTGAACACATTTGTCTGTAAAATGTATGGCTGGCCCGTTTTGTTCCCTAAGAACTCAAAATCTATCTCGTCTGACGTGATTCAACTCGGTAGGTTGATTCGAGTCTACGTAAGTTGCCCGATCGTCGATGAGAAGTTCCGTTTGGTGTTGTGAGAAAGGTGTATTTTGGCTAAATATAGAGGTATATGATGAAATAGTTTCAAAAGGCTAAAAGATAGATAAGATAAGTCGGCTAACAAGAAATAAAAGATGAAAGATAATTGGATAGGCTCAGTTTAACAAATAAAGAAAGATAGATAAGATAGAAAAAGATAGATGATGGAAATGGTTAACGAACTTAAATGTCAATAGCGATTCAACACTATAAAGAGTGTCACCCCAGTTCTTATATTGTTTAAGGTGGAAATATGGTTTGGTAGAAGGATAGGTGAACGCCATACCAAAGGGTTGGTGATAAGTTCAAGAAGGAGTTCGGATTGATGCCACTAGCACGCTAGATAAGTCACTCGAGACTCACATGAAATAGAGAGGAAGAAACCTCACAAGAACAAATGTTCATTCAATAAAATGGCAAAAGTTCCTCCTCTAGTTTACAAAGCAACTATTTAAAAGCCTAATATGCCTATTAATATTCGTCATCTATAATGTTCACATTAACTTAAATTCTGTTCACATTTGTAATTAACATGTTCATACAAAAGCATTAAAATTCGGTTGATGCTTGAAGATGGTGCCTGAATTGGCCGAACCATCATGTTGCTTCACTTAATGCATTCATGCATACTTAGCCTTGAAGAATAACCATAATGCCATGAATGTGCAGCCTTTAATATTCCTACATCTCTCTTGGCCGAATGATGCTTTAATGTGCCTTGAATACTTGAATTGAATGTATAGAAATTCATCTCCCTTGTGGCCAACGTCCATGCACTTTAATAAATGGTAGAATAATCATGCATGAGAGAAGAAATGGTTTATTCTAGATGCTGGTTGGTACTTGCACGAATTTCCCAAGCATTTATCTTCCAATTATCCATAAATATGGTTCATGAATCTCCAAATACATGAACAATCAGCATCTTCCTCTTACATGAACGTCCCAAATGCATGTGTCCCACTGAATGTCGTCCATTGAACCTCAAATATGCATGCACCTTGCATTAACTCCTCTTCATACATTCGGCTAAACCTAAACACATATTAAACACACTAAATCAAACATGAATTCGGCTGAACCTTAATAAAACACCATCTAGACATATTGATTAACATATTAAATAAATTAAAACACATTTAACTATGGACTAGCTAGTATATTAAATTCGGCTAGCTCAAAATAAGTAAAAACAATTAATGAACTAAATTGAGATAGGATATTTGGTCAAGAGCTGTGGCAAATTAAATAAAATAAAACTAATACTTAGTTTATTATAATGATAAAAGAAATAAGCTGAAACTAAGCTAGGTTGAGCTCATACAAGCTTAAATGAGCTCAAGTGAGCTGATTCGAGCTAGATGGAGCTCGGGGAGCTGAAGTTGAGCTAAAATCAGCTTGCACTAAGGTGCAAAGAGTCTTTAAGGTGCTGGCTCGAGCTTCTCTATCAACATCGAGCTGGTTTTTGCTGGAACACTTGTACCCCTATGGCGCAGTGAAAATTAATAATAAAAAAATAATTTCGGCAATCCAACCCATGGATCCATGTGCGAGGAATGAATCGGGGTGAAATAATGGTTTCAAAATTACCGTAATTTCAATCTGAGTAGATAGCGATGCCTTAGCAATGAGAAATCTGATCTACTATCGAACCAAGCCGCAACCTTTTATGATTCTGACCTCTACGTAATCTACCCAGTTTGACAATGAACGAAAGAGAATCTCCAAAACTATTTTGGAGAAAACTTTGCTTGACGGCTGCTAGACGTCACAAGCAAAAATAAGTAATCTTTTTAAGGTTTTTTAATTGGTATATATATATTTATCCGAATATAATAATCATAATTAAAAATAAATAAATAAAATAATGTTTTTTAACCGAAAATTATAACTACATTAATTATAACAAAGATTTCGGTAAACTATATTTATTTAAATTTATAGACGAACCAAATTCATATATATTAATAGAACTGTGTTCTCATTATGTGTACAACATTCTTGTACATATAATATGTTCGATATTTGATTGCCCAATTAAATTAATTCTATAATTAATTTAATTCATGTGACAACCAAACACAATACCAACTATGTTTTATTCCGTTCATTTCAACCATAGGGTGTGACCCTGTAGGTTCTAGTAACGTTAGCAGTAATATTAGAACTATTCTAATGTTACAAACAATGAGTGGCATCTAGCAATGCATCATTGCTACCTAAGTTACAAAAAGTCATGATTCGACATAACCTTTTGTGATTAACCTTTCATGCATTAATCCTTAAGTTCTTTTATCTCTGGAATGGACACAAGTCATGGAATAGTCACACTTGCATAGTCCATCCCATGTTCCTTGATATTTTGAGTAGACTATGATATACAAATAAGTATGACATCTCATATCAACTTATTTGAGCATGACCATGCATTTCTAGTCTCACTCAATCAAGTGGCCTAAGATATTACTCCCATTATGTAGAGGGACTTATCATATATTGATCAATCATATCCCTCTACATAGATTGTGGTATATCAAACATCAGCCTTTATAGAACAACCAGTTACGATGTACGTTTGACTGTACAAAATATGCAACTCACGATGTTAGAATAATGATGATCTCAAGTCCGAGGATCATATACATATTAATCACTATGAGTAAAGTTGTGACAATTACATAATAATCCAAGAAATATACTCATAGCGGGTCAGTCCAATATGTTGTTCTCTAACACACATATTCATGCATTGATTTTAACACTCCATATCAATGAAAACTCTTTATCATCAATCACTACATGTTAGCTTTAATGCATTATTGTTGTCCTAGCCAACAATAATACTTGACTACGGACCTTTTAAGAACAATCATATTATTCTCAGGACATTATTATAAAAACAGTTTATTTATACACACAAAAGAAACTGAAATAATAATGGTAACGCCTTATATTAATAAACATGATAAATTGAGTATGTTATTACAACCATCTCATGATTGATCTTTGGGCATACTCTTACAGTTTTCACTCCAAAGTTGAATGAATAAAGCTGAAATAGCTTCTTGAAGGCGCCTAGTTCGATCTTGAGTCATGGGTCCTTTAGGGAGCTCGATGGGATCGGAATTAGAACTTGTTGAGTTTCGGGGCGTGGTCACGTCATTCCCCCTTCTTCAAAATGACTTGTCCTCAAGTCGGGCCATTTGCTCGGGTAAAAGCATTCGTCATCACAAGACCTTAGGTTGTCGTATTTTTCATATTTGCTCCAAGTGACTTGAATATCACACACAACTCGAAAGGAAGACAGATTAGACATATATCCTCCTTTTTTAGGGATGAGCCATTTCACGGTGTCACCTACATGATTAAGGAAAGAATCAAGGACACGAAGACTTAAAAACTTACAAACTCTTTCCGAATTCTCATCCCAAACTTGGGCAAATAAACCAATGCCGGGATTTAAAGTTGGTCTCACCTTATCATAATGAAACAAGAAATTCATTGATGGCAACCAACCAGAATCACAAGTCCATCGAAAATTATTACCTCAAAAAACAACATTGTAGGACTCAAATCCTTTGTACAATGATATGGCATAATATTCACCGGGATCAAAGACAAAGTTTTCTCTTACCATTTCTCGCTGACGTACATACTTCTCGACGGACAACATGGTAGAAAAACAAAACAAACTAAAGTTATAAGCATACATATCATGTTCAAATCCCTTAAGGCTTAGCATTGAACAACCTACAGATTCAAAATTTTGATGTTGACCTTTACTTGGCAATAACTCAAGAAAACATGCTCCGGGTTTGAATATATGATTTTGGTCGTTCACGGTTAAGAGCAGCGAAGGCCTTTCTTTCTTCAACAACTCACATATGCGAAACAAAGAAGAAATGAGCAAACAAACATTGAAATAGTCAAACCGGTCACATTTCACCCGAGAAGACATGCTTAGGCAAGAGGATTTTGCACAAGAATTTGAAGGCTCCACAAAACCATCATAATCAAACAAATCAAGCTTTGCATGTGAATAACCCATAGCACACACGTCCAAAGTTTGCATATGCTGAATCAATCCAACATCATCAACAAATTTTTCAACGCAGAGCACATCTAGTAAACAATTCTTCATGCCTCTATTTATAACAAATTTTCAACCACAAGCAGAGAATAACAGTTAACCAAAGAAAAATAAGGAGGTCTTTTGAAAGCTATGTCACTAGCCACTGTCTCAACAGCATGCAACTTTAATTGCCGTATTTCAATATCATCGATGTATCTTACCATTTCATGATGAATCAAGAATTTAGTAACTAGCAACATAGATTGAACAAGGATCGATTTTAAGTTATAAATAGAATCTTTAAATTTCGTTTCCTTAGCCAAAAGCCAAGCATCAAACAAACATAAATTGGTCGCACAAAATTTAGGATGCTTGAGTTCCTCACATATCGACTTAAAACAACAAATTCCAGGTTTGAACACATGATCTTGGTCACTTGATTGAACATGCAACAAGAGTTTCTTGATTTCCATGTCCCACTCATGTTAATCAAAGAAGATGTGATCAAGCAATCATTCAAACAATTATAAAACTCAAGTCTCATTCGATCAGACTTGGACAAGCATGCAGAATTTACACAACAAAGCAGAAACGTTACACCACCATCACAATCAAATGAACTAAGTATTTTTACTCGTCAATGTTTTATCACACAAGTGAATCAGAGGGAATTTAGGCGTGCATATATTCAAGCATTCATACACCACAACTTTCATTCGAACAGCCTTGTACACGCATGTGGGTTTCACACAACAGATCAGAGAATGCACATTAGCACCACAATCAGAAAAATTGGAATGTTTATATGAACATTCACTATCACCCATAACCAAGTTTCGTAGTTGCCAATCAAGTGTTACATCACCAACATGCTCGTCAACACCACAATTTTCATTAGTGATGCTCTCCTTGCTATCATTTAAAACAAACACATCACCATTAATGAAATAATGGAAATTGACCATATCATCAATATAATCACAAACATTCAAATAGGTTGGTGGAGACTGAAACGGGTTATAACACTTACCTTCCTTACCTTGTGGCATAGGTGGACTAGGATTACCTTTGCCAACGAACATGAGTCGTCTCTCCTTTGGGAGGTAATGAAGATGGAACTTATTAATCGATTCTTTAGAAACCTGGAAAGAAGCAACACGAGAAAAATTCACATTTGGGTTAGTGAACACATTCCTCACTTTTTCTTATTTTCTTGTATCTTTTTCTGTCGTTTCTTCAAGGTCTCTTGCTTTTTCCATAGTTTCTTTTATTTTTGAAAACTCATCGACTCTCGTTTCTTTTCCAACAACACTCGTTTCTTGCTTACTCTTTTTTTACCTTAATCTCTTTTCCAATTTTCTTTTCTTTTTCAAATTCTTTTTCACTCTCAATCTCTTTTTCCTTGTGCTTTCTTTCATCTTTTTTATTTTTATTTTTCACATGCTTTTTCGACTTCATTACAAAAGGAAGACAACATGAAGAAATCATCAAAATGAGAAGCCTTTTGTTGAGAATAAGAGGAAGGGTCTTCATATAAAAGACGACCATCTCTTCGAGATTGAATATTCATGGATGAATATCTTGATGTATACGACAAATCACTTGAATCTTCTCGTTTGCCACCATAATAAGCTTCAAACTTGAAACTTATTTGATTTTGTCTCGAATTCCTTGGTGAAGGGGAATCACGATAAGAATCTCTCCTAACAAATTTACTAGAATTAGAATTTCGTGATGTTCTTATCTCCGTCCCTTGTCTTGGATAAATTTGCTCCCGTTGGGCTCTAGTTCGTTGGCCCCGCTCTTCAACATGATCCAATCGTTTTTGCAATGGTTCTAGTTTTCTATCAAACAATCGGTCCATCTCTTGTATCACATATTGAAATTCTGATTCTAAAAACTCTTTTCGAAACATGATTTTATTGATAGAAAAGAAAAGTGTTTAAAAATTGAAAATTGAATGCCTCACCAATACAAACCTCACGTTTCACCCACAAAGAAAAGATTAGATGGCACTCCACTCGTGTTTACACTCGTTATATGGCTTTTTCTTCACTCTAATGGGCTCACAACTCTCATGCCTTTTACCACTCTATTCTTTCTGGCACGATTTTGTATTTCGTCTCTTTTGGACTTATTTGCTGCTTTGGGGTCGGTTTCAAAGTGGTTACAAGGGTAATATGAGAAGGGTGAAGGTAGGTTAAAACAAAGAAATTTTAGTTTTAGTTGTGGCGTTGGGAGGGGTAGTAATTGATAGTATGGAACTCACTTGATCGGGATTACAAAGGGATCACTTGATCGGGATTACAAAGGGATGAATAAACAAGAACTCAACACTTCACTTTTTTTTTATATACTCTATTTTTTTTAACTTCGTATACTTTTTTTTCACTTCAAATACAATTGAATGAATACAAAGAACTTTGAATACAACTTGAATTTTTTTTAATTCAAAACTTTTTTTAATACGAACCTACTTCAGGATTGCTACGAACGTCGGTGCTCATCGTTTTAATAGCTCTGATACCAAATGATGTGATCTAGCTCGGTAGGTTGACTCAAGTCTATGTAAGTTGCCTGATCGTCAACGAGAAATTTCGTTCGGTGTTGTGAGAAAAGTGTATTTTGGCTAAATATAGAGGGATATGATGAAATAGGTTCAAAATGGTAAAAGATAGATAGGATAAGTCGGTTAACAAGAAATAAAAGATGAAAGATAATTGGATGGGCTCGGTCTAACAAATAAAAAAAGATAGATAAGATAGAAAAAGATAGATGATAGAAATGGTTACCGAACTTAAACGTCAAGAGCGATCCAACACTATAAAGAGAGTCACCCCAGTTCTTATATTGTTTAAGGTGGAAATATGGCTTGGTAGAAGGATAGGTAAACGCCTCACTAAAGGGTTGATGATAAGTTCAAGAAGGAGTTCGGATTGACACCACTAGCATGCTAGATTAGTCACTCGAGACTTACACGAAATAGAGAGGAAGAAACCTTACAAGAACAAATGTTCATTAAATAAAATGACAAAAGTTCCTCCTCTAGTTTACAAAGCAACTATTTATAAGCCTAATATACCTATTGATATTCGGCACCTATGATGTTCACACTAGCTTAAATTCTGTTCACATTTGTAATTAACATGTTCACACAAAAGCATTAAAATTCGGTTGATTCTTGAAGATGGTGCATGAATTGGCCGAACCATCATGTTGTTTCACTTGATGCATTCATGCATACTTAGCCTTGAAGAATAGCCATAATGCCATGAATGTGCAGCCCTTTAATACTCCTACATCTCCCTTAGCCTAATGAGGCTTAAATGTGCCTTGAATACTTGAATTGAATGTATAGAAATTCATCTCCATTGTGGCCAACGTCCTTAATAAATGGCAGAATAATCATGCATGGGAGAAGAAATGGTTTCTTCTAGATGTTGGTTGGTACTTGCATGAATTTCCCAAGCATTTATCTTCCAATTGTCCATAAATATGGTCCATGAATATTTAAATACATGAACAATCAACATCTTCCTCTTGCACGAACGTCCCAAATTCATGTGTCCCTTTGAATGTCATCCATTGAACCTCAAATATGCATGCACCTTGCATTAACTCCTCTTCATACATTCGGTTGAACCTAAATACATATTAAACACACTAAGTCAAACATGAATTCAGTTGAAACTTAATAAAATATCATCTAGACATATTGATTAACATATTAGATAAATTAAAACACATTTAATTATGGACTAGCTAGTATATTAAATTTGACTAGTTCAAAACAAGAGAAAACAATTAATGAACTACATTGAGCTAGGATATTCGGTCATGAGCTGTAACAAATTAAATAAATTAAAACTAATACTTAGTTTATTATAATGATAAAAGAAATGAGTTGAAACTAAGCTAGGTTGAGCTTAAACGAGCTTAAATGAACTCAAGTGAGTTGATTCGAGCTGAATGGAGCTCGGAGAGCTGAAGATGAGCTAAAATCAGCTTGCACTACGGTGCAAGGAGTTTTTAAGGTGCTGGCCCGAGCTTCTCTATCAACATCGAGCTAGTTTTCACTCCAAAGTTGAATGAATAAAGCTGAAACAGCTTCTTGAAGGTGCTTAGTTCGATCTTGAGTCATGGGTCCTTTAGGGAGCTCAATGGGATCGAAATTAGAACTTGTTGAGCTCCGGGGCGTGGTCACGTCATTGTCATGCTCCAAATTTTGAGATGATAACTGCAATGCAATAGATCAATTGAAGAAATTTTAAGCTTTACTTGCAAGGAGTCAAGTTGTATCGATCTAGCAGTGGGGAAAAATTGTACTCACATAGATGGCAGTAATAGTTCCTGCAGAGTCTCCAGGAACTAGCTTTATTTGCATATTAAAATGTCTGAACAAGTAGGTTCCTTTTGGCTGGAAACCAGGACCAGTATATTTTTCAAGGTAAAGCTCAATCTCGGAGCCTCCATTCTAGCACTTAATGTGATCAAAAGCCCATGTAGGCACATAGTTCCTCTCGAATGGAACTACTATTGGCCTTCTAGGTGGTGCTAACATTAATTCAGAGGCCATAAACAAAAAATCCAGCGAAAGAATCCAAATTTGTGAAGACATGCTTCTGAATGAGGTCTTGCATACCCAAATGAATGAGGGAAGTAATGGGATGGTCTAAGTTGAAGTATGAGGAAAACTAAGCCAAGGGTGAGGCTTTATATAGCCTGTGATTTCAATGATTGTGGTTGTTCTTGTATTATAATTGAAATGGCAATACATATACAACTAATATAATACAATATATTTTTTTGTATGAAAAAAAATATTATGTAATAATTTGAATATATATATTATATTATTAATATTATAATATTAGGTAACATTTTGATTTGCATCATAATTATTATAATATTTTAGAATATTTGAGTTCAAATACATTTTCTTTTAAGTATTATCTCCACTTTTAATAATGAGAAATTACAAACTTATTTAAAAATTACGTGAAGTATATTATATATTAATTATAATTTAATTTCTCAATTATTAAGCTGATTAATATTTTATATTAAGTGCGTATGAATGATTGGATCCTTGAACGTATTCATGGATCTTCCGAAATAGCATATAAAAATAAAATTGATGTCGTAAATTAACTGGTCTGTCATCTACATTTAATGGGATCGTTCCAAACCCATTAACATGATTTCTCCTACACTTGTCAGCTCTGTTATTGGGCCTACATTTATATCCCTTTTATTTTATTTTCATTATATAGCAAATGGCTTCCAATTGGCTTGCCAAAAAATCAACTAAAATTAATAGCGTAAACTAAATTTATTTTACGAAATTAAGGTAGCCAAAGGATCTTAATAAGGTTTTATCATTTTGTGTAGGATACATATGTATTCTAACAGAAAAATATGATTAAATAAAAAATTATTCTTTTAAAAAAAACTTGTTATTTACATCTCTTCTGGTAGAGAGTATTGGAGGTTGAATATTTTGCTTGGAGAGCAGGGTTGAGGTTGTTGGGCTAAGTTGTCAGAGCTTATATTTCGAAGGCTCTCTAATGCCAAACTTCATGATCCAATATTAACCCTAACCCTAAATTTGTATAAATATTATCAAGGAAAGGAATAGAAAAGAAATAAATGAAAAGTTAAAAGAAAGTAAATGATATATTTGTTATAAAATAAAAGACAGAGAATAAAAAACAAAAAAAATGGGAGAGCAAAAGAGAGAGCATATTTTATTGATCAATGAGAATATTTACATAGCTTCTCCAAAGTTTCTATTTATAGGCATAAGAAGTATAAATGAAGTAGAGATTTAATTCTAATGACTATTAGAATTTAAAGAACATCAAAACTTATATTGAGCTTGATGGACATCCACTTAATAAAATATTCATAACACTCCCTTTTAGATGTCCATTGATGGATAATGTGCCGCGTTAAAACCTTACTAAGATAAAAACCCTGTGGGAATAAATCCTAGTGAAGGAAAAAGAGTACACATATCTATAATACGCATAATATGTTGCCTCATTAAAAACCTTACCAGGAAAACCCAATGAGACAAAACCTCGACTATGGGAAAAAGAGTACAACGCGTATTTAGTCCCCTTCATAAAAAATTTACATACTTTCTCATATTCTACGTATTCAATCTTGAATACTAGTTTTTCAAATGACTATTTGAATGTATTTGCTAAGCATTTATATCTTGTATAAACTTTAAACATAATATACCATTTCAATAATGAACTTTATAGAATAAATATAAACATTTACCAATGCCATAAGATTATTAAAGCCTCACGTAACACCATCAAACTCACCACTTAACATACTTATTCATGATACATATGAAATCAACCATATTTATATAAATAAAACCTTTAATTCATCATCTTTACCATATGATCATATTTCATTCCATTTGCTTACTTACCATTTCTAAATGCTTAATATAAGCCTAAACAACATTATCAAATCACAAGTTAGTGCACTTGTCCATAATATAAATGAGTTCATCCATAGAATATGTAGATTTTCCATATATAAGTACATCATTTAATTCATCAATCTTTTTATAACATCATGTTACATCTCAATTGTGAACTTACCGTTTCATTCCCTTTTCTTACCCATTGAACCATCTAGAATTACATCAGGTACTCGGGAAAGCTCACACGAAGTATGCTTTTACATATAACCGTAACCTTTCCTTTACAGGAATGCTCACACGAGCTGCGAAATGGGCCTGCTCACACGAGCTGTGGGTCAGAATGTAAGCTACACAATGCTACTCACATGAGTTGTGGAGAATCCGCAAAAAATATAGGACCTCAGCCATCGATAGGACATTCAAGACCAACACCCGAAACATGAAATCCCTAATGACATGTCATTTGTATCCTAAGAATTCTTAAGGTTCAACCGGGACTCGATATCTGTCAATACATTATGACATAAATTCAATTGTACTCAATTTCATTTATTTCATAACAATGTAATAACATTCAAATTTAGCTAACATTAAAACAATTACAGTTCATATGAAATTACCTGACTAAATTGCAGCAATGACTAAGTATAGGGGCTATTTGGTACTTTTTTCTTCTCCTCGATTTTCCACTTGTTCTTGATCTGAAATAATAATTCCATTCAATTCACTAATTCTAACTGAAAATTCAATTCATTTTATGCAATTAAGTCCTTTTTGACATTTTACAAAATTTCCCCAATATTTTACTTTTATTCAATTTAGTCCCTGAGCCCAAAACATGCAAATTAACCATTTTTTATTCAATTTCAAGTTTAGCCGAATTGTTTGGAACCCTATTACAGCCCATGTTTGCTGTTATTTCACATCAAGTCCTTGTACTTTTACTTAAACATTAAAGTTACCAAAAAATACTTTACAAAATAGTCTTATCAAGCAACCAAGCTTAAGATTCTACCATAAAATTTCAAGAACTTCTCAAATTTATCCATGACACATTCTAAAACATTTGATAATTTTGAAAAAAAAGATACGGGTTAGCTGGACCTAGTTGCAACGATATTAAAAACATAAAAATTATTAAAAACGTGTGTAAAATGGACTTACATGCATAAATTGAAGCATGGCGGAACCTAAGTTCTCCTTGGCTATGGCTTTCGGTTGAAACAAAGAAAACTAAAGGTTGAAGATGGCCACTTTTGTTTTATTTTACTTAGTTTAAGTTATTTATTTTCCAATTTACTAATTTATCCTTTAAAAACTAACATAATTTCATGCATTTATTCATCAAAGCCATCCACTATAAACTCAGTTGGTACAATTACCATTTAAGGAAAGTTTAATTCCACAATTGGTCCTTCAATTAAATTAAATTCCAACTAAATAAATTTATTTATAATTTAATCCCAAACTAATTAGGACTAAAAGAGAAAATAGACCAAAAGTTAGTGGATTTAATCATGTCACCACCGCTTGGACTTTTTGACCATGGTTTAATTACCATTTTGGACCTTTCTGTATTTTAAATCTATAGTGATTAACTTTTGCATCCTTTACGATTTAGTCCTTTTTCCTTAATTAATTATCCGAACATTAAAATTTCTTAACCAAATTTTAGTACGACCTTAATAACAATCTGTAAATATTTAATAAAATATTTACGGCTCAGCTTATAGAAACGAGGTCCCGATACCTTATTTTCTAAAACCACTTAACTTTAGGGTCATATGACTTGAACCTAATCAAATAACATAATTTGCCAATTAAAATTTTTTTAATACCATATTTAACTCGAAAATATTAAATAATAACATTTATGAACTTACTAGTCAGATTTGTGGCCCCGAAACCACTGTTTCCGACTCCACTGAAAAGTGTGTTGTTACAATCTATGCACACATGCATGGACGGTTTGCATGGCTAGGTTGACCAACATTTAATCAAAAAAATTTTTTAATAAAAAGTTAGAACTCGAAGTTTCCTTCATAACCCCTAGAACTTCTTCATAGTGGCTCCGTTCCATGCCTCATTTCATGGGGAACCTCAAAGTGGCTCTATTTCATTATATTCCATCTGGATTCCAATTCCATTTTTATATTATCACTGACATGACATAAGAGATGTCAGTTCTGGTCTATCTTTTTCTATTTTTATATATGTATATGGAAAATTCAAAAATCATCATATAATAATCCGTAAATATAAAAGAAAAAGGAAGGTTAATGATGATTTTAAAATCTTTTATACTAGGGAATCTCATATATTTATGCATGACGATAATCAATTCGGTCGTTATGATTGGATAAAATATTTTAATTAAATATTAAATATTATTATTATTCTAATTAATATTTGAATTATATAATAATTTTTAATATTCTAATAAATAAATAAATAATGAAAATATATAAATATAGTATTAATATATAAACTGCATAAAGTAGTAAATTACTAAAAAAGTTAATGAACTTGGTTCACTAGGGATTTACTTAAGGTACTTAACCACTACACCATTTCTCACTTGTTAATGAACTAACATCAACATTTAAACTTTTGGGATGTGATAGTTGTTGAAAGCAGAGTGATGTCATGACATTAACCTGCAGTGTCACGACATGACACTTCGAAGCCTGAAAGTCCAAACTAGAAACCCCGTGTCACGATACTGAACATCGAAATAAAATCCTAGAGTATTTGAAGTGCGGTGTAGCGACACAACGTCGAATCTACATGATTTCTTACAGATTTTCACGTAATCAGCCGACTTTCCTTTTACAAATCACGTCAGTTTAGCCCTAAAAACCATGATCAGACCCCTTCATACACTACTATGGTACCCCTAAACACTTATCATGTAACACCTAACTCGTATCCATCGCAAAATTAGGGTTACAGAGCATTATCAAACAATCGAAAACATTTAAACTTAACTTCATTCAATAACATAAAAAAATCATAAACAAACCAAATACATACATACTGTCCCTAAATCGAGCCCTCGAGGCCCTAAAAATACCTTAGAAATGATTCGGGACCAATTTGAAATCATTTGGTAAATCTACGAAAAATTCACAAAAATTTGAAAGTAGGGGACACACGGTCGTGTGCCTCACATGGCTGAGACATATGTCATTGTCTCAGGTCGTGTAACCTTTGAACTAGGGACACATAGCCGTGTCTCAGCCCGTGTCCTCACTTGTGTAACTCTTTGAGTAGGGTCACACAGTCGTGTCACACGCCCGTGTGCCAGGCTGTGTAACTCTCTGAGTTGCCCCACATGCCCGTGTACTAGGCCGTGTGCTAGGTCGTGTAACTTACTGGCTTGGATGCAAAGGAATTCTCAGATGACACACGGTCATGTCTCCAGGCCGTGTGCCCCACACGGCTGAGTCACACGCTCGTGTCCCAAGTCACATGGACCCAAAATTTTCCTAAAATCAAGTCATTTCCTATACCATTTAATGCATGAACATTTAGGTCTTTAATGCACATTTTCAAGGCACCAAAATCTAATCAAAACATATATATATTAGCCATTCCAAAAGTCCTAATTCAACTAACCAATATGTCATTCAAAGGCACCTCAAATGCAATCATCAACACTTACCTAAACATGCCAATCTTACCAAATGTCAAACATCAAATTTCTAGTTCAATACATTCTAAAACATTCCATAACTTGACATAATCATACCAATTCAAAACATACCATGTGAGCCATTCAAAACATGCATCATAGGATAACCAAAATGACACAATCTAGCAAGATATCAAATGGTACGAACAAAGTTAACTTATACATACCAATTCACCAACTAATCATCCAACAAAATGCCACTACAATTACAACCTATACATGCCATTATAACCTTGGCCAGAACATTCAAAGACTATCGATATTTGTGCTGGATAGTGCGATAGATCTCCCATGAGCATCCAAACTGATTGAGCTTCCGATAATCTATAAAACATAGGAAAGAAATTATGTAAGCAATTAATGCTTAGTAAGCTCGTATAACTTAAACACAACTTACCATTTCAATTGCATAATGTAAATAGCATAATTATAACACCAAATAAAACCATCAGTTTGGCATAATGAATATACAACATCATCAAATCCACAAGTTAGTACATTTGTACATGGTTCAAATGAATTCATCTATAACAAGTAATTTACACATGTAATCACATCATTTAGTTTACCATTGTTTTTCATAGTTTCATGATACATTTTGTTTGAACACTTACCAATCTCACACAAAGTGTGCCTTTACTTAATTGTAACCTTTCCTTTACAGCATGGCTCACACGAGCTGTGAAATGGGCTTGCTCACACGAGCTGTGAAATGGGCTTGCTCACACGAGCTGTGAAATGGGCTTGCTCACATGAGCTGTGGGTCAGAATGTAAGCTACACGATGCTGCTCACACGAGCTGTGGAATATCCACAACAAATGCAGGACCTCAGCCATCGGTAGGACCTTCAAGACCAGCACACGAAACATGAAATCCCTAATAACATGTCTTTTGTATCCTACGAATTCCTAAGGTTCAACTGGGACTCGATAGTCGTCATAGTAGTGATTTATTTAAATATCGATCAATTCACAATATAATTAAGATAATAACATACTATTTAAAATAACATTAACACGATAACCATTTATATAAACTTACCTCGAGTATTAGGGCGTAGAAGTTAAATCGAGTTATTTCGAAGCTTTTGCTTTGCCTCGATCTAGGTCTGTATGTGGTCTATCTTGATATGCAAGGTTATGGTGCTAGCCGAAACTTAATGCTCAAAAATGGCTATCCTCCTTCAAATTTTCAGTGGTGACTTTGTTTTAGGAAGATGATACCATTTTTTACTTAGTTTTATTTAAGATTATGTTTATTAAATTACCATTTTAACCTTGTTTATTAATTAAACAAAACTTCAAACTCATGTCCATATTTTCCCACTAACATTATTAATGGTCTATTCACCATTTAAGTCCATTTACTTCCATTTCCATAGTCATTTAGCCCTTTTAACTATTAGAACTCCACTTTTACACTTTTTACGGTTTAGTCCTGTTCACTTAATTAATCATGCAAACATCAAAATTTCTTAACAAAATTTTAATACGACCTTATTAATATCCTATAGATATTAAAATAACAATAAAATAATAATTTACTCATCGGATTTGTGGTCCCAAAAATATTGTTCTAATTTCACTAAAAACGGGTTGTTACACACCAACCCTAAAGCACACCAAAATATCTTTCCCCATTGTTCTTCCATCTTCCACACAAAACTTTTAACTCTTCTCAAGTGTTGCTTGTTCTTCATTGCTTCGATTTGCCACTGGTTGCATACATCAAAGGAAGTTTTCCATCCCCACAATGATGATTTAAGAGGTTATCATTTCTAAACTTTAACTTGCGTAATATTGTTTTACAACCTTTATATTCACTATTATTGGTGTCTCTTAAAAGAAATAAACTTGTTTTGTTGCGATGCTTGCCAAACATGCTCAAGTAATGTCGTGCGACGAACCATCAGTCGCTGATAATTTCTTAAACTTGAAAAAAAGTAAGCTCGAGGTAAATCTCAAAATTTTCAAAAAGAACACTATTATTCAAGAACGGGGATTTGTATTCCCAATGGATAGTTGAGGTGAAGTGTAGAAAACAGTGTACTTCTATAAGTGGAAAATTTTGGCAAGCACCCATCCGAACCTGTGTGCATCCGAATAGTTCAAGAATTTTATGTGTCACTCAAAGAGTACGAGGACAAAACACCACTAGGTTAACCTTTGTCGTATGTTACTGTTAAAGGGAAGGAGATTTTAATCTTGAGTTCAGAAATTTGTAGGCTTTATGGAATTCCATTTTACATGTATGATTTTATACAGATAACCCACCTAAATTTGTACCCAAACATTAGCCTAGAGGATGTAATAGATTATTTAACCGAGGGGAAAAGTGATTTGCAAAGAGATTTAGCCACCAATGGCAAAGAGAATTTTTTAGGAAACAAGGAAAAATTTTCAACATTGCAGGGGTCACACGACCGTGTGGCCAGGCCGTGTGACTCACACGGCCAAGCGACATGCCCGTGTCTCCGACCGTGTGGGAATTCAAAGTAGGGACACACAGCCGTGTCCCAGCCCGTATCCATGCCCGTGTAACTCACCTTGGGTCACATGGCCAAGGCACATGCCTATGTGCCAGGCCATGTGCTAGGCCGTGTAACAGTCTGACTTGTAACCTTTTGAAAGCTACAGGGGACACACGTCACCTGGCCGTGTGTACGGCTGAGACACATGCCCATGTATCTGCCCGTATAGACGAAAATAGGGCATTTTACAAGCCATTTTTCTCACCCAATTTGACATGTACCTATACTCAACATTGCACATACTTACAAACCATAACAAGGTATCCAAATCAAGCATAAACAAATCATATATATATAGTACAATATCATACAACTAATATGCCCTTAGGCCCCTCAAATGAAAACATGTAAATATGTATAATCAAGTACTCTATTTTACCAAATTACTCAACTAACTTATAAGCACATTTGCATCAGTACATGCCATATAGTTACCTTACCAAAACATACCAAATGGTTGCAAATATACACACTCAATTATTAGCCTCAATATACATATATGTCTTCCATAGCAAAGTACCAATTCACAACAAGTTATAAGACATATATAATACACATATTCAACTATCATTTCAATTTCCATCATTCAAACACATTAAGCAAATCATCAACCATATTAAGGCTAATATTTACATACAAAAACTATACCATTTCATTAAAAAAATGCCAAGTCACAAGCCAAGTTAAATGGCCAAAACCACAACCAAAACACTTGGCCACATTAGCCAAAATACCTATACATGCCACTATAACCAAAATTTAACAACCGAATGTACCAAAAGAGCCGATGAATAGTGTGATATAGCTCTGAAATGCTTTCACCCTGAACGAGCTTCCGATTCACTATAAAATTTAAGCTTAGTATGTTCTTATGCCATAAAATTTAACTTACCCTTTAGTCATATAATAGGTAAGTAAACAAGCATATCCCAATACAATTTGACCAAATGCCTAAACACATATAAACCAACCATGTTAGCCATGTAATTACATATATAAGCCAATAAACATAGATGAACATAACCATTAATCAAGTTCCATATACATGTATCATCCATTTCATTTTTCCATATATCATGTAACCACATTTTTCATGTAAAATCATATGTATTCTTGTAATAGTCCGTATCAAACTCTTACCATTTCGTATCAGAATATTACCTGTTGAACCGTTTAGAATACGTTGGATACTCAGGATGGCTCACACATAGTGTGCTAGCTCATATAATTGTAATCCATCAATTCATGTACATGTACGCTCATACGAGTTGTGAATCGGCCTGCCCTCACGAGCTGTAAATCGGTATGCTCTCACGAGCTGTGGGTCAGAACGTACCTACACGATGCTGCTCACACGAGCTATGGAGTATTTTTAACACATGCTAGACCTTAGCCATCGGTAAGACGTTTAGGACCAGCACTCAAATCATGTAAACCCTAATGACATGTCATTTGTATCCTACGTATTTCAAAGGTTCAACCGGGGCTCGGTAATTGTTGAACGTCATTAGATATGCAGTCGATATTTATACATATTAAATCTCAAATATAAAAATATAATTCAATTAAAACATATAAACAAAATTTAATTACATGAACTTACCTCGACGAGTACACGTAGATACAGAGGTTACTAATCCGAGATTTTCCCTTTGCCCCAATCTAACTCTGTACAAGGTCTGTCTTGATCTATACGGATAAGTGTAACTCAATTTAATCAATAACTCATTCAACTTATCCCAAAATCATATTTTTGTAAAATTACTATTTTGTCCCTATACTTTTAAATTCTTTGCAAATTAGTCCTTAGGCTCGAAAATTGAAATTCATACAATTTTGCCCCTACCCAAGCCTAGCCAAATATCACATACACTTATAGCAGCCCACACATTTCACTAATTCATAAATTATACCATTAATTTTTTACAATTTTCAATTGAATCCCTATCTGACAATTTCATCCAAAATCTCTTAACAAAATTGTTTATCTAACAAAAACCATCTATTTTCTAACACCAAACTTCAAAACTCATGTATATGCGTCAATGGTAAATCCCTAATAGTTTAATAGTTTCACATATTAGTCCGGTCTAGCTAAATTAAGTTACAACGATCCTGAAAACATAAAAATCATCGAAATCGAGAGAAAAACACATACCAATCAAGCAGTGAGAAGTTGCCAAAATTAAAAGCTCCAAAAATGGCCTCCCAAACCTAACATCCGGTTGAAGATGAATAATAAAAGATAATGGCTTTGTTTTATTTGATTTATTTTTATCATCATTTATTATTTTACCTTTATAACCTTGTAAAATATTACTAATTTCAAAAATACCAAGCCATCAACTTCCACTTTAAAGTTTTATAGCTATTTAATACTTTTAGCTATTAGAACTCAACTTTTGTACTTTACGCGATTTAGTCCTCTTTATCAAATTAAGCATGTAAACGGTAAAATTTTTTAATAAAATTTTATACGGTATTACTATCATGCTGTAAGTAATAACATAATAATAAAATGAATGTTTTTTACTTTAGATTTGTGGTCCCAAAACCACTTTTCCGATTCAGTGAAAATGGGTTGTTACAACTTTCCCTCTAAAGGGATTTTCGTCCTCGAAAATCTTACCAGAAAAAAGGTTCGGATATTGCTTTCTCATTGCTTCCTCGAGTTCCCAAGTGTCTTCCTCTATACAGTGTCATTTCCAGAAAACCTTTACTAAAGCTATATTCTTGTTTCTCAATTCTTTAACCTCTTCTGCCAGAATTCTAATCGGTTCCTTACTGTACAACATATCTGGTTGAATCTCAACATCTGTCGGGGAGATAACATGTAAAGGGTCAGATCGGTACCGTCGTAACATAGACATGTGAAAAACATTATGAATCTTTTCTAATTCTGACGGTAAATCTAATCGATACGCAACAGATCCGATTCTTTCAGTAATCTCATACAGTCCGATAAATCGCGGACTTAGATTTCCTTTGCGACCAAACCGAAGAACTTTCTTCTCGGACGATACTTTCAATAATACTTTGTCGCTGACTTGAAATTCTATATATTTATGTTTAAGATCCGCATAAGATTTCTAACGATCTAAAGCTACTTTCAAACTATCTCGGATCACTTTTACTTTCTCTTCCGTCTCTCGAATCAAATCAACCCCATGTATCTTTTTCTCACTGAGCTCAGTCTAGTGTAATGGAGTTCAGCATTTACGACCACATTGAACCTCATATGGTGTCATATTTATGCTCAATTGAAAACTGTTGTTATACATGAATTCAACCAATGGTAAATATTTCTCCCAATTACTTTCGAACTCTAATACACAACAACGAATCATATCTTCTAGAATCTGAATTACTCGCTCAGACTGACCATCGATCTGAGGATGAAATGCAGTGCTAAAATGCAACCTTGTACCTAGAGCTTGTTGTAACTTTCTCCAAAATCGTGATGTAAACCGCAGATCTCTATCGGAGATAATAGAAACTAACATCTCGTGTAATCTGACAATCTTAGATACATATAACTCAGCTAATCTATCAAGGGAGTAATATGTACGTTCCGGAATAAAATGTGCTGACTTCATCAAACGATCAAAAACAACACAAATGACATCTTTCTTTCTTGGAGATAAGGTAATCCCGATACGATATCCATAGTAACTCGATCCCATTTCCACTCTAGTATCATCACTGGCTGTAATGATCTAGAAGGTACCTGATGTTCAGGTTTTACTTGCTGACATACTAAGCATCTCGACACAAAATTTGAAATCTCGCATTTCATTCCCGACCACCAGTATATGTAACACCCCTAAACCGTATTCGTTGCCAGAATAGGGTTACGGAGCATTACCAGAGTTTACGGGAGAAATAGAAAGAAATTTCAACATTTCAAAACATATCAATATTCATATAAAAAACCTATCAAAATCATATATATTGTCCTTTATACGAGCCCTCGAGGACCTAAATACGCATTAGAAACAAGTCGGGACTAAATTGGAAACTCAAAATCTTTTTCGAAAAACATTAAAAAATTTCAAAGTTGATGGGGTCACACGGCCAAGAGACACGCCCATGTCTTACGTCGTGTGGGCATTCGAAATAGGGACACATGGCTATGTACCAGCCCGTGTTTGTGCCCGTGTAACTCATTGGCTTGGGCCACACGTCCGTGTGGTAGGCAGTGAACCACTTGAAGCAACCTCACAGCCCCATGTGCCGGGCCATGTAGCGGCCGTGTCTCTGCCTATGTGGACAAAATAAACCCATTTTACATATCATATTACTCACCCAATTTGAAATATACCTATACCCAAGATTGTACATATAAACCATCCATAATAAGGTACCAAAACGATGCATTTTCTAGCCTTATACAAATGGTATGATCACATACAACCAATATGCCTTTAGGCACCTCAAATGACAAATATAAATATGTTTAACCATGTATTCAATATAACCAAATGTTCAACTAACTAATATGTATAATCACTTTACCAAAATGTACCAATTGAGGTTAAACATGCCCTTCAATTTCTAACATAATTAGACATATATGTCTTATACAAAAAAGTACCAATTCACAACCAATTCATCAACTCACAAAACACTTATACGAAATGCACATATAAATCATTTTGCCTTTCATCATTCAACCTCCAAACAAGCTACACATCAACCAAATTAAGGTCAGATATATACATACCAAAACACAAGCCAAATCAAATGGCTATAATCTCAACAAAACATATAGGCCAACATTAGAAAAAATAATCTATACATGCCATTATAACTAAAATTAAACCAACCGAAAGTACCAAAAGAGCTGATGGATAGTGTGATATAGCTCCGACAAGCTTCCAACCCGAACAAGCTTCTGACTCACTATAAAACACGGAAGAGTAAACATTTAAGCTGAGTAAGTTCGTATAACATAGAATTTAACTTACCATTTATTCACATATAAGGTAAGCAATCCAAACATATCACAACATAAATTGGCCAAATGCCTAAGCACATATACATCAACCATGTTAGTAATGTAAACACATATATAAACCAAGTCATAGATGAGCTCAACAATCAAATTTCATGTACATGTATCATCCATTTCATATACATATATACCATGTAGTCATTTTCCATGTGATTCATATGTATACCTGTAATAGTTCGAATCAGAACATTGCCCATTGAACCATTTAGAATATCGTTTGATACGTAGGATAGCTCACACATAGTGTGCTAAATTGTAATCCGTCAATTCCTATGCATGTATGCTTATAAGAGCTATGAATTGGTATGCTCTGTTAAGCTAGAAATCGGTAAGCTCATACGAGCTGAGAATCGATAAGCTCTCACAAGTTAGAAATCGGTAAGCTCATACGAGCTGTGGTGTGTCTGTAACACATGCAGGACCACAACCAAATCGGTAACCCTAATGACATGTCATTTGTATCCTACGAATTCTTAAGGTTCAAACGGGGCTCGAAAATTGTCGTACGTCATCAGATATGCTTATACATGGAAATTATACAAATGACATATATATAATTTAATTACACAAACTTACCTCGACGAGTGAACGTAGATACGTAGGCGATTAATCCTAGACTTTCTCTTTGCCCCGGTCTAACTTCGTACGAGGTCTAACTGGATCTATACAGATAAATTTAACTCAATTCAATATATTTCACATTCAATTTAGTCCAATACATATTTTTAGAAAAATTACCTTTTTTCCCTTATACTTTTATTTTATTTGCAATTGAGTCATTGGTCTTAGAAAGTGAAATTCATGCAATTTAACCCTTACCCAAGCCTAGAAAATTTTTATACATACTAAAAGTAGCCCATATATTTCATAAGTTCACAAATTTTACCATGAATTTATCATCTTTTTCAAGTTAATCCCTATTTGACAATTTTAGTAAAAATTCATTTTCAAAAGTTCTTTATCTAACAACAACCATTCATTTTCTATCATCAAAATTTAAAACTCAAGCATGCTCATCAATGGTAAAACCCTAATAGTTTAACAATTTTACAAATTAGTCCCCGGACGAGCTAGATTAATCTACAACGATCCCGGAAACCACTGTTCTGATTTCACTATAAATGGGCTATTACAGTACATCTGTTTCAAATCATTGTACATTTTATTACTTCCTAGATGATCAGTAAGCTACCATTATGAGCTTCATACAAGATTCTTTGAATGAGCTCTGGATTCTTCGGTACACAAATTCTACCTCTGAACAATAAGCAATCATCAGGTCCTATCTGAAATTCTGAATTAGAAGTCGTCTCACATTGTGCTCGTTTAGCTAGCAATTCGTCGTCACATTTTTGAGTTGTGTAGATCTACCGTAAAAACATCGATCTAGCCTTCAATTCAACAAAAATTGAACCATCATCAGATAATGTCAATCGTGTGTTCATTGCTCGCAAAGCAAATAAAGACTTTCTACTCAAAGCATTAGCAACTACATTTGCTTGTCCCTGATGATAATCAATGATCAACTCATAATCTTTTAACATCTCGAGCCATTTGCGCTATCTCAAATTCAAATCTTTTTGTGTCATTAGATACCTCAAACTCTTGTGATCGGTAAATATGTGACATTTCTCACTGAACAAATGGTGTCGCCAAATTTTCAATGCTAACACAATAGTTGCCAATTCTAAGTCATGTTTTGGATAATTCTTTTCAACACAAACACAACTTTTGCACTTTACGGGATTTAGTCCTTTTTGTCAAATTAAGCATGTAAACAATAAAATTTCTTAATGAAATTTTTATACGATATTTTTATCATGCTGTAGACCATAAAATAATAATAAAATAAATTTTCCAACTTCAGATTTGTGGTCCCAAAACCACTATTCCGATTTCACTGAAAACGGGTTGTTACAACTCTCCCCCTGAAGGGATTTTTGTCCCCAAAAATCTTACCAAAAAAGAGGTTCGGATAATGCTTTCTCATAGATTCCTCGGGTTTCCAGGTAGCTTCTTCTATTCCGTGACGCTTCCAAAGAAATTTAACTAAAGCTACGTTCTTATTTCTCAAATCTTTCACCTCTCGTGCTAGAATTCTGATCGATTCTTCATCGTACGACATATCAGGCTCAATCTCGACATCCGTCGGGGCGTTAACATGTGAAGGGTAAGATCAATACCGTCATAAAATAGACATGTGAAAGACATTATGAATCTTTTCTAGTTCTGACGGTAAAGCTAATTGGTATGCAACAGGTTCGATTCTTTCAGTAATCTCGTACGGCTCGGTAAATCGCGGACTCAACTTTCCTTTGCGACCAAATTGAAGAATTTTTTTCCAGGGCAAAACTTTCAAGAATACTCTGTCGCCGACTTGGAATTCTATATCTTTACGTTTAAGATCCGCATACGATTTCTGACGATCTGAAGCTGCTTTTCAGCTATCTCGGATTACTTTCACTTTTTCTTCAGTCCTACGAATCAAATCAACCCCATGTATCTTTTTCTCACTAAACTCGGTCCAATATAACAGAGTTCAGTATTTACGACCATACAAAGCCTCATACGCTGCCATTTTTATACTTGACTAAAAACTGTTATTATACACGAATTCAACTAACGATAAATATTTCTCCCAGTTACCTTCGAACTCTAATACCCAGCAACGAAACATATCTTCGAGAATCTAAATCATACACTCGGACTGGCCATCGATCTGAAAGTGAAATGCAGTGGTAAAATGCAACCGCTACCAAGAGCTTCCTGTAACTTTCTCCAGAATCACGATGTAAACTGAGGATCTCTATCCGAAATAATGGATACTGGCACTCCATGTTATCTAACAATCTTAGAAACATATAACTCAGCCAGTTTATCAAGAGAAAAATCTGTACGTGCTGGAATAAAATATGCAGACTTCATCAAACAGTCATCGATAACCCAGATGACATCTTTCTTTCATGGAGATAGGGATAAACCTGATACAAAGACTATAGTAACTCGATCCCATTTCTACTCTGGTATCATCACTGACTGTAATAGTCCTGAAGGTACTTGATGTTTAGCTTTAACTTGCTGACATATCAAACATCTCGATACAAATTCAGAAATGTCACGTTTCATTCCCGATCACTAGTACATCTGTCTGAAATCATCGTACATTTTATTACTTCCCAGATAAATAGATAAGCTACCACTATGAGCTTATTGTAAGATTCTCTGAATAAGCTTTGGATTCCTCGGTACACAAACTCTACCTTTGAATAGTAAACAATCATCAGATCCTTTCTGAAATTCTAAATCAAAGGTCGATTCACACTGCGTTTGTTTAGATAGCAATTCACTATCAAATTTCTGAGCTTTGCAGATCTATTGTAAAAACATCGATTTAGCTTTAACCTAGCTAAGATTGAGCCATCATCAAATAATGTCAGTCGTGTATTCATCATTCACAGAGCAAATAAGGACTTTCTACTTAAAGCATCAGCAACCACTACACCAAAACATGCTTTTAGCGGCGTTTTTTTAGGCCTTTAGGCGCTTTTTAGCGCCGCTAAAAGTATTTGCGACGCTTTCACTAGCGCCACAAAAAATGCCGCTATTGATAGTGTCGCTAACTTTTGCGGCATTTATGTGAAAAACCGCCGCTAAAGAACATGATCTTTAGCGGCGCTTTACCCACAAATGCCACTAAAGAACATGACCTTTAGCGGCGCTTTACCCACAAACGCCGCTAAAGAACATGAGCTTTAGCGGCGCTTTTATCAAAAACGCCGCTAAAAAACATGATCTTTAGTGGCGCTTTACCCATAAACGCCATTAAAGAACATGATATTTAGAGGCATTTTGCCCACAAATGCCGCTAAAGAACATGATCTTTAGCGGTGCTTTACCCACAAACGCCACTAAAGACATGATTTTTATCGGCGCTTTTATCACAAACGCCGCTAAAAGTATGTTCTTTAGCGGCGTTTATGGAAAAACGCCACTAATTTTGGCAAATTTGTAGCATCCGATTTTCATCCATATACAAATCCTTCTTGTAACATAAAATCCAACCAAAAATGACAAATTTAAATGATACTTCAAATTCAATGAAAGATATATGATATTAATTGATAACTGAATTATAATTCAAAATATTCTTACAATAATATTAAAATTAAAAATGTTAAAAATATTCTTACAATAACTAAAGCACACTAAAATGTTTACACAACCACCTCCTAGAAACATGTGCAGTAGTAAACACGAGAAAAAAAAGAGGAAAATACATAAATCCAGAAACAACAATTTTTGGCAATCACTTTTTCAGGAGTAATACTGAAAAAATAACCCCCTGGTTTCAACAAAAATGACACATTACTTAGAAGTCTCCTTGCTTTGTCTTCGGTTTCAAATCTTAACTACAAATAGAAGAATAGAAATACACTTCAGATTCATCATATTTGTTCACATGACAAATCAAAACCCAATGCTCACAACTTAAACTACACAAAATACCTGCAAATGCTGCAAGCAGTAGACTAGATCAGCCTGAATGTCCTCTTGCAACAGGGTTTCCAAATTATCCTGTCAAATGAATGTGCTGTCAATCAAAATCTTGTTAGATGAAACATATTTCAGCAGATCTTTATGGGAGAAATAAAGGCAGTTTGTAACTCATCATTTTTCAGCAAGCCAAGCAGTTTGCCTTCAATAATGAATTTTTTTATGTAAAGTCTAATTGAAGGTTGTGCAGTGGACACCTAGCTAATTTCCATTTATGCAGCAAATTATAGTAGACTAATGCATGCTTCAGCCTTAACAAACTTTTAAGAAGAAATTTATATAATGTATTAAACAGGTTTTTAAAAAGGCATAGCCTTTATTTTCAGATAAGGTATATATCCCACATGGGTATGCTCAACTTTTTTAAGGATTTTCATATATTTGGAGGATCATGTTCATGTATCCATGTCCAAATATGCATCAAACACAAGTGTCAAACATGAGCACTTCAAAAAAAAAATGATGAGTTAGAGTAACATAGATATAGTAGCATAGATCCCCTATGTCAACATTCAATAATGATTAATGGCTAAGAAGGAAAAAAAAGAATTAGGTACCTTAATTTCAGATATTGTGCCTTTTGTCAGATTCAACTATACTAGAATGAATTCTTCAACAATCTCCATTGAGACCTTATCAGTCACAACTGAGTATCTGGCCATAGATGAAAAGCTAGAAGCAGAGAAGCTCAAAAAATCCAGTAGCAGCTGCAAAATTAAGTTTACCAAGATAAACAGAACTTTTAAGATAATAAGAGATATTAAAGCAGTTTCAGAATTGAAGAAAATATATTTACAAAGTTAATGTTACTATAGGTGAAAATATATATATATATATATATATATATATGAAACAATCATGATCATAATCATCAAAACTCCTAGTTGACAGCAAGCACTCTTCATTTTATTTAAAGCATCTATGTCCAGCACATATGCAAACAAAGGTACCGGGATATGATCCTCCAAGGACATATCCAAGTCTAAATAACATAGCATATTATAAAAAAATATATAGATTTTAAACAACTGAACTGAGGACCCAATATAAAGTCCTCAGTTAATCATGGATTTCTAAAGCTTAATCCTGCCATATTCATTAAATCATCCAAAAGAAAGCATTTTAGGAAGGAAAAACAAAAATAACCTTAAAAAAATCCAAATCAACAGGAAAAATATTTTCTGAAAACTTAAGATGATCAATGTAAAAAACCCCACTGTTTTAACTTGAAGCAAAACCACTTTGAAGTTTAACTATAAATCTAAAATGGAAAACCTGAAAAGAAAAGACAACATAGACTACATATCCAATGAGGTTAAAGAGACAAATAAAGAGGATTGAGGCAACAAAAACAATATAATTTTTTCTTTTTAAGAAAATGAAATCTGTCCCACATTAGAAAGAAATATGAAAATGCTCAAATAACTCAATGTGAAAGTGAAACCTGAGAGCTAAAGCTAATCTTATAAAACATATATATAATATAAAAAGTTAAGAAAGAGAGTAATTTTGTACAAAAGAAAAGTTTGGATCAAAAAGGAAATAAACTTTGAGTAATTTAATTATATAAAATAATTAAAAACAAATACTAAATTGGAAAAAAGATTTGTTTTTCCATAATGAAAAGGAGCAAAACAATGTTCAAACTTCAAAGAATATTATGTGAAAAAGACTTAACAAAGACAATATTAATAACATATTTTTTATTTCTTAGAAAATGGTAAGAAACACATACAAACTTTGAATCCAAAACTGGAATTTGGCAAATACATAACACAGGCAGAATCAATCTTATGTTCAAAAGCAAATATGCTTACCCGCCTCCCCCCACACCTCCCCCAAGAAAACTATCAAAATAAATATTAAAAGTCAATGCTGTTAATAAAAAAATGAAAAAAAAAAGAAACTTTGAATCTAAAAATGAAATTACAGGGAAAAAATTAGTTTAGAACTTTGAATGTGATGGGAAAAAGAAACAAAAGCAAATATCTTTACAAAAGGGGAAAAAAAATGTGAAATGAATATTAATGCAGACATTATAAGCAAAACCCAAAAAACATAACAAATTACAAATAAAAAAACATAGAAAAGTTAACCAAGAAAAATGGATCAAATTGAAATAAAATTACCTTTGATCTTTTGTGTTCTTCTTTGTCTCCAGAATGGGATCTCCCTGCTGAGAAAGCAGAAAAAGAACACAAGGAACAATCCAGGTCAGGTCGGATCCAGGTACAAGGGGTAGAAGATCAATAAAAAAATCAGCAAGCACTGATTTTAAAAGAATGAAGAGATGAAAGAATATAAAGTGGTAACAAAGGACTTAGAGAAGAGAGTTTGATGGTCGAATAGGAAGAGGTTTAAATAAATAAAAGGAAAAATGGTGTTGGAGTTTTGTTCTTTGTCTCCTCGAATTTAGCTTTTGTTTTAAAGCTTCCGTCTTTTTTTACTGAATATTATAAAGTCATAATCATGAATAAAATCCTAGAAGGTTGAAGCAGTCTAAACGCAGCCTTTGTCAACGATAAAAAAAATATGTTAAAAAAACAAGGTTGCGAAGTCACATTAACACAGGTTCAACAAAATAAGTAAAGCAAAGAAAATATTGAAATTTGAAATAAACAACCAAACAATGGAGCAATAATGACTAGAAATACTAACAAACAAGAAGATGGATTTGCCTGGTTTAGAGTACCAAAATATGGGATCAAAATCAACTTCATTGTAAAAAGCAAATAGTAGTTCAATTATGCTGGAAAATGATGGTTAGGACTTAAGAGATAACAAGATACAAAGAGAATTAAATCAGTTCTAAATCCAAGTGTCGTTTCTTCAAAGTATGACATGGTTTTTTCAAGATAACACAATGAGTTGATTAATGACATATATAAATATCTAAAATTAAAACATCAATCAGATACATGGTTTGCTACAATGGGTTTGCCCTAAAATTTTAGTTAAGAAGTAGTTTGAAAGCAATGATGACAGAAAAGAGTCTTTACAGTTTACAACTGGGACATTACAGCAAACATGTTATGATCTGTTTTATTACTTGTGAAGAAATGAGATGAACAGTACAGAATTATGAGACCCGTTTCAGAAATTCTTCACGACAATTGTTTAGTGTTTCAAACAATCTGAGTATGTTCACATCAAACACAACAACACAACAATCTGCCCCTCGATAAATTGCAGAACCAAGACTCTGGAACCTTTCTTGCCCCGCTGTATCCCATATCTATCAGACAAGAAGACACTTGGTAAAATGTGGGGATTTTAGTTTAAAAAAAATGTGTAAGAATTACCCTTGATTTTTCATCACTTACTTGCAAAGTTACAATTTGTCATCAATCTGTAATTCTTTGGTGACAAATTCAGCTCCAATTGTAGCTTTGTACTGTTGGTTGAATTTTTCATGAATATAGCTATCACTACCAAGAAACGCTACGCCTTAAACAAGATAAAAAAACCATGCAACATGTGCTTAAATAGTTACCAAGGTTTACCAGATAAACGAGAAATTGTTACAAGAACTGTATTTATGAATATCAGTGAAACTCCAAAACCATTTCATCCTCAACATATAAACATCCTTGACTTTTTTTTTTTTAAATACCAACGGTTAAAAGAGGAAAAAAGAAGTTCTAAAAGTTGGCACCTTAGTTTGAGACCCTTGAACTGCAGCGATTCCTTTCCTTTGTGTACTATCTGACATAGTATGCATCCCAAGTCCATTATCTATTGTATTAGACTTCCCTACTTCCTGAGCTCCTTGCATAGACTTTTTTATAACCCTTGATGCCTTCTGTAGAATTTCCTGGGATTGATAAATCAAAATATAAGCTATCCATAGTGCAGTTCAGATTCGACTAAATTGAACAAAGTTTTAAGAAATTTAAGACCCTAAAAAGCCAAAGTAAGAAGGGAAAAAAAGATAGATGAGTACTTCAAACGATTCTTCTTTATTTTTTTAGTCGATATCGGAGTCATCAAAATCGTCTTAGAAGTTCTTCAAGAAATCGGCATAGGCGAGCTTGTTGTCGGAAGCGATGACGCCTTCGCCGGAGATCTCTGGTGTGTCAACACCGTCGACTTCCATGGCTGAACCTTGGTCGTCTGGGTCCCTCACAAATTCCATCGACATCGGCCTTATCTTTCCCCCCTTTTCTTTAGGCTTCTAGGGATTTCTTTCGTTGATTTAATTTTAATTATTTTTGTTGAAATATCTTTCCCCCCTTAACCATAAACCACAATTCATAATCCTTAATTATTTAAATACTTTAAGAATAATATTTTAATTATTTAAAAAAAATTAAGAATTGTAGATTTAATGTTGATATTATAAATTACTGGTAAATTCAAATAAAAATCTATCTTATCTAAACATTTTAAAATATATATATTTTGAAATTGTTAATTTCAGTCCTATATAAATGAATCACCATCCTGTTTCAACATTCGGCTTTCGAAATTTCAATGGAATTTACAGAAAATATTTTGTTAGTTTATTTAATAATTGGGTGTTTTTGTGAGATAATAAGTAAGAATGGCGTCGTTGAAACATTTCATCAGGTTCATCCACATTTATAATCTAAAACTGCATTTACTGTAAAACAACTTCATCGAACCGGGTATCACTTTCAGCCTTCTATGAACTGGATTAACAGTATTGTTTTTCTTTTATTTTTATTTTTTGGAGGAGATGGAATTAAATTGTATATTTTAGGATAGTTAAAAATGCAATTTTACCATTTTAATTATATTTTATAAGGATTAAATAAAATTTTTATCATTTTTAGGGATTAACATGTAATTTTACCATTATTAATTTAAAAGTGTATAAGTTATAAAAACGCTTAGGTGAAAATTTTTTCATTTCAGGGCCTTTGGCTTCCATGTTTAGTAAAGTTAATAAAGAATATTTTTCCCATCTATTTTGAGTGATTTAATAAATAATATAAATTTAAGGGTTAAAAGATAAAAATTAAATAAAGGGTTGTAATGATTTTTTGTAAAGTTAGAAGGATAAATAAATCATTATGTCTATTTTATTTATATAAATTTTAAATAATAATTGAATTAGTTTAACACGTGATGCCGCCTTTTATTCCATATATAAGGTTATGCCATATATTCTGTTTAAAAGAACTTATAGTATTTTAATTTTTCCATTTTTAACAAATATTTTAGATTATTTTAAATCCTTGAGCATTAGCGGCGCTTTTTAGAAAACGCCGCTAAAAATAGAGCATTAGCGGCGCTTACTCAAAAACGCTGCTAAAGCCCTGAGCATTCGAGGCATTTTTTTAGGAAATGCCGCTAAAGCCTTGAGCATTAGCGGTGCCTCATAAAAAACGCAGCTAAATCCCTGAACATTAGCGGCGCTTTCTCAAAAAAACCCGCTAAAGCCCTGAGCATTAGCGGGGCTTTCCCAAAAACGCCGCTAAAGCCCTGAGCATTAGTGGCGCTTTCCCAAAAACGCCGCTAAAGCCCTGAGCATTAGCGGCGCTTTATCAAAAACACCGCTAAAACTCCGAAAGCTCAGAAAACGGTGTCGTTGGGCATAGGTCTTTGGTGGTGCTTTTTTGGAAAATGCCGCTAATGCTTATTGTTAGCAGCGTTTTCCATAATGTGCCTCTTAGTAGCGTTTTCCATAATGTGCACTAATGTTCGATCTTTAGCGGCATTTTTCGAAAAGTGCCGCTAATGCTCGATTTTTAGCGGCGTTTTTTATCCAAATGCCCCTAAAAAAGCCGCTAAAAGCCTGTTTTTGTTGTAGTGAACTACGTTTGCTTTTCCCGGATGATAATCAATGATCAACGTATAATATTTTAACAGTTTGAGCCATCTGCGCTGTCTTAGATTCAGATATTTATGCTACATTAAATACTTTAAACTCTTGTGATCAGTAAATATGTGACATTTTTCACTGAACAAATGGTGTCTCCAAATTTTCAATGCCAACACAATAGCTACCAACTCCAAGTCATGCGTCGGATAGTTCTTTTCGTGCGGTTTCAACTGTCTAGAATCATAAGTTATTACTTTGCCTTCCTGTATCAAAACATAGCCTAAACCATTTAAAGATGCATCGCTATAAATCACAAATTCTTTACCCGATTCAAGCTGAACCAGAACTGGTGTTTCGGTCAACAGTGCTTTCAATTGATTGAAACTTTGTTGACATTTATCAGACCATTCAAACTTCACATCCTTCTGGAATAGTCGCGTCATTGGTGTAGTTATCATTGAGAACCATTTGAAAAATCTTCGGTAGTAACCAGCTAATCCCAGAAAACTTCTGACTTCAGATACATTTCTCAGTGGTTTCTAGTCAACAACTGTGGAAGTTTTACTCGGACAACTCTGATGCCTTTAGCCGACACTATATGTCCCAGAAAACTGACTTCTCAAAGCCAAAACTCACATTTGCTAAATTTAGCAAACAATTATTTTTCTCACAGAGTTTGCAATACAATTCTCAAATGTTCAGCATGCTTAGATTTATCTCGGGAATATATCAAAATATCATCAATAAATACCACAACAAATATGTCTAGATACGGTTTGAAGATTTTGTTCATCAAATCGATAAATGCTGGAGGTGCATTGTTAAACCAAACGGCATCACAAGAAATTCATAGTGTCCGTACCTTATCTGAATGCAGTTTTTGGCACATCAGAATCTTTCACTCGTAGCTGATGATAGCCAGAATGAAGATTAATCTTTGAGAATACTGTGGCACCTTTCAACTGATCGAACAAATCGTCAATTTGAGGTAGTGGATATTTGTTCTTGATTGTAACTTTGTGGAGCTGATTGTAATCTATACACAATCTCAGTGATCCATCCTTTTTCTTAACGAACAGAACCGGTGCACCCTAAGGTGAAAAACTAGGTCGAGTAAAACCTCTATCTGTCAACTCTTGCAGTTGTACTTTCAACTTTTTTAACTCGGTAGGAGCCATTCTGTAAGGTGCTATCGATATCGGTGATGTTCCTAGTACAAGTTCTATAGCAAACTCAACCTCTCTGACTGGTGGTAATCCAAGTAACTCCTCTAGAAACACATCATGATACTCGCAAACCACTGGCACTAGTTCAAACATGTACTCAGACACTTTAGTAACCAATACATAAGCAAGATAAGCATTGCAACATTTTCTCACAAATTTCTACGCTGACATTGCTAATATCACAATAGGCAACCCATCAAATTATCTGATTCAATACGAAGCATCTCATTGTTCTGACATTTTAATATGATAAGCTTTCGTCTATAGTTTACCATACTATCATGCAGACTTAGCCAATCCATTCCCAAAATCACGTCAAATTGATCAAACGATAACAACATCAAATCAGTCAGGAAACTATAACCCCGAGTCATCAAAGGACAGTTCTTGTAAACTTTATCAACTAGCACATACTGACCTAGGGGGTTCAATACTCTAACCATGAATTTAGTGGAATCAACAGGTAAATTTTTACTAGATACTAAATTCGTGCAAACATATGAATAGGTTGATCCTGGATCAATCAAAGCAGTAACATCAATATCATAAATAGAGAATGTATCGGTAATAACATCTGGCACAGAAGCATCCTCATGTGTGCAATAGCATAAGCCCTAGCTGGTCCTCGTGCCTCAGATCTCACAGTAGAGTTTTTCATCACACCCCGACAATCACTCACATTTCTGGGATTATAAGGTGGTCTACCTCCGCAGCAGTATTGCTCAGCCTCGTGGTCTGAGCTTTCTCTTTCTCAAATTTCTCTAGACAATCTCTAAGATAGTGGTCTAAGGAATCACACCCGAAACACACTCTGCCCTTCACTCGACGTTCACCATAATATGGTCTGTTATAATGCTTACACTCGGGTCTGGCATCTCTGACACTACCTACACTCATTACAGATGTAGCTTGAGGTTTAGGACTAGAGCGTCGAGTACCTCTAGCTCTACTAGAATATCCCACAGAAGCAGTAGAACAGTTGTGATGTTCTTGTGGTTTCTTCGATACAAACTGATAGGACTTCCCAGTCAATCTATTTCTTGAGTCTCTCGCTTCAAAATCAGCACGTCTTTTCTCTTTACTTAATTCTTCGACCTTATGTGCCCGATCAACTAGTACAATGAACTTTTTCAAGTCAATAATTCCAACTAAAAGCTTAATGTCCTCGTTGAACCCTTCTTCGAATCTTTTACACATAGCGGTCTCGGTCGGAATACACTCCTGAGCATATTTGCTCAATCTGACAAATTCTCGCTCGTATTCTGATACAGTCATACGGCCCTATTTGAGCTCCAGAAATTCTTTATGTTTCTGATCCAAAAACCTCTAACTGATATATTTCTTTTGGAACTTAGTTTGAAAAAGTCTCAGGTGATCTGCTCTCTCGGCATAACAAAAAATAGCGTGTTCCACCACTAGTAAGCCGAATCTTTCAATAATGACACCATGCAGTTAAAACACTCGGTCAGTGAACAGGACAGCTCATCAAAAACCCTAATTGTAATCTCTAACAAAAATTCAGATCTCTCAGGATCATCCTAAGCAGTAGCTCAGAATTCTTTAGCCTCGTACTTTCGTATATTGTCAACAGGTGGCTTACTAACTCGGATTGGTTCCATACCTTGAGAAATAATGGGAACTATATGGGAAGCAAGAAGGGGTGGAGGTTGTTGAGCAGCTGGGTTCATCCGTACAAACTTGGTGAACCACTCATTCATCATCTAGAAGAAGGCTTGTTTTGTATCTCCTTCTCGGCCCTCAGATACGGGCCTTGGTAACAGTAGAAAGAATATAGGTTTTCCTCCTTACTTATTGGTTAAATTGTTCCCATTTGGTTATTCTTAGCATATATTTTAGCATTTTCAGTTTAGTAAATTGCATTTTATAACTCAAGGAATCCTAGCCTATTTTATAATTAATTTTCCTATATTTTTGCTTTAATATCGCTGCATGAGTTAACTCCAGATTGTGTTTAGAATTGCCGCCACACTTGAAAGCTGTCCGAATAAGAACTAAAAATGTGTTAGCTGTCCAGTCTGGTATAACCAACCTGTACATACAAGGACAAAATAATTTTGGGGAAAGGACATCTATACTGTTGGAGGAGGACATAAAAGGTTGACATGAGAAGAAGAAAAAAGAGCTTTCTCTTGACCATCATCTTCTTCATCCTATCTTGAAACTTGCGGCTATTGCAGCTTACATCTCTCACAGGTGAGCCAACATGAAAATTGATGGAGATTAGCTTCTGACAAAGAGACATAAGTGCGAGACAAGAAGGAATAGAGGGATTCAGTCGAGTTGTCTAAGAATAGTATTCTCCACTCGATTCTTTCTTATTTCTTTCTGAATGTTGTTTATTACTCTTGGTTTTCTGTGTGAATGGAAGTGTACATGAATTCTTGGTTAAATGTTATCTTATCCAATCTTGCTTTTATTGTTTAACCTTGGGGTTTGAATGTTTCTTAACACAGAAGTGTTATTGCAGCCACTAATGCTGGAAAGTGCAGTGATAGTTCAAGCCAACAAGCGTTGCAACGAAAGTTGAGTGAGGATTAGAGGAATTTAGTCCACTTGTTCTTAATAATGCTATATTGCCATCATCAGAAGGTGGGGTTAATATGCATGTTTAAGTCTCAGATTAAATAGAGGAGTGACGCTTGGTAAGATATACATAGAAATTTATTACCTCGACAATCACCTATCCTTTTATACATTGTAAGCACTTAGTATTCTGCTGAAGATTCATGTTGGGGATCCCAGTTTATCATTATCATATTTATTTTATTGTTTTCAAATTGTTGCTCCGGCAACTATCCTCACAATTTATCTCGTTTCTATCCAGTTAGTGCACTGACATTAATAGACAAAAGACAACCATCCCTGTGGGATCAATATCCGATAGACTCACATCTGTCTACTATATTTGCATCGATAGTGTACGCTTGCACATTATTGCTATGACGTTAAACAGTCGATCAAGTTTTTGGCACCATTGTTAGGGATGGCATTTGTTTGATGTTTATTTTTTTTTATTTTTGTGTTTTTGCACTTTATTTTCCTTATATAATATTTAGTATTCACTAACTAGTTTTTCTTTGTTGCTATTTCTTCAACTTCATTTTAGGTGTTTTATGACTTGAAGCAAGCCAAATTTTCTTGCTGATTTTGATCCAAAAATTTAAAGGACTATTCGGGGTAGACTTCGAGAACAAAGAAATATGCCTCTACTAGGGACAATACAACCATACCCTCGATGCAACAGCAAAATGTTAATAACTCATTATTGCCGCAAGATGCTCACATACAAAATAGGACTATATGAGATTTTGTAGTACCTATCTTAGATGATTTACAACCGGAAGTTGTAGGCCAGTAATGTAACACCCCTAACCCGTATTCGTCGATGAATTAGAGTTATGAGGCATTACTAGACAAAACACAACTCAATACAAGCGTTCAGTAGAATTTAAGAATTTGACATTTATATGCAAATCGTTTGAATACAGGTTTAAATCAACTATTTCCAAATCAAAATATAAAAATTGTTTATATATATAAATTCAAATATATTAAGCTTAGTCAAATTTTAAGTAAGTATAATTACAAATTCTACTTTAACCTTTTAAAACAAAACATAACATTTCAATCCAGTTAAACCATAAGAAAATAAGCTATTTTCATATGGCTATTAATTATATATATAGTACATCAAAGTATGACTTCCAAAACATTATCTAGCCTATACATGCCATAAGTTAAAATTTAAACATTTCAATACTGAGACAGTAGATAGAGTGAGGATCTTTGCTGACGATCCACGAGTCTGCAGCTTGGTTTTTCTATCTATAAAACAAATGGACAAAAACAAACAAAGTAAGCTATTATAGCTTAGAAAGTCTATAGCATATCTAAAATACATATAAAAGAATCATATAATTCCTTAAGTAAATTTATTGAGATCTCAAATATCAAATATAATTACTATTCAAACATTGCTATCTTAAGTCATTTTATTGATATCTAAAAGAATGTATATTTAACTAATACATATAAATGAACATATATATATACATTATATGCATATAACCAAGTTACAAACATAATCATTAATTGCATATACTTGATTGCTAGTGTACTTATCGCTTGCACTTCATTGAATGCATTTATATATATAATTTTTCAAATACATATGCCAAAAGCATATATTTATACTTATCAACTACATGTGCCAAATGCACATATATACTTATAATCCACATATGCCAAATGCATACATATATATATCCAACAATTTCATGACAACCAATATATGTACATACTCACTAATCACAAAGATCCGAACGTTTACATGCTCATCAAATACATTGAAACAAATGTTCATATATTTATCCATTACATATAACCAAAATCATATATATATACCCAATGCATATAATCACTTAATTTAAACAGATTCACCGGCACTTAGCCTGCTAGGCTTATAACCTGATTCAGATCACCGGCACTTAGCCTGCTAGGCTTATAACCTAATTCAGTTCACCGGCACTTAGCCTGCTAGGCTTATAAGCCTGATTCAGATCACCGGTACTTAGCCTGCTAGGCTTATAACCTGATTCAGATCACCGGCACTTAGCCTGCTAGGCGCTAAGCCTAAAAACCTCAATTTATATAAGTTGTAACTCATATCTGAACTATTTTCGTATATGAAATCCATACATCATAGTTCAACTCAAAAAAAATTATAACTTATATCTTTGAACCACCTTGGTATATAAAGTTCAATCACAAAATCCATCTCGATAACTTAATGATCCAACCGAATACTTATATATATATATATAACTTTATACTTTAGATCCTACTACTAGTATTATACTATTTTCTTATAACATTCCTTAATTAATGTACATTTAACTCTGAATTACTTAAATATATATACATTTCATGGCATCAAATTTAATCCAAAGAAAACATATCCTACATTCAAGATATTAAAATAATCTAAGCTAATAATTTCATTCCTTTGATTCAATATAAAACTTATACATGTATAACCATACACATTCGAACCTCACATATACATATATAAATTCATATCTAATTTCAATACAAGAATTTATACATGTATATTTATATATATATATTCGAGTCTATCATATACATATATAATTACATACTTATAATTAAAACATGAATTTATACTTGTATACTCATACATATTCAAACTAATATATACATCCCTAATTTCATACTCAACTCCATATAAGGAATCATACATGTATATACATGCTTATTCGATCCATATATATACAAATATATTATATATATACCTTTGATTAAAAACAAAAAATTATACATGTATATACCTTAATGTATTTGAACCTTTTATGAACTTATATAACATTCATACTTCAATTAAGTTCAAGAATTTATATATATATATTACACACATATATATATATTCGTACATTATATATACACAAATATAACATCCAAAATTTTAATTAAATCCAAAAATTTATACTTTTATATATATACCTATTCAACATCTTATATATATAAGATTCACACATCAACTAAAATCAAATTTTACACTTTTAGTTATAGCTCATTAATTATAAAATAAATATCCATATATATATATTGATTTGATAACATGAATTTGCTAATAGACTTACCTCGGACAGTGTAAAATCAAAACTGGACGATTAATCGATGAATTTAGCTTTTCCCTGATCTAACTCTGATTTCTTTGGTTCTTGATCTAAACATATTCAAAATGAGCTAGTTTAAATATTATTACACTCAATTTAGTTCAAAAACACATAAATGGATAAATTACCATTTTGCCCCTGACATTTACACTTTTTGCAATTTAGTCCCTATTGCATAAAACACAAAATGCACAAAATTTGTCGATACTATACAAGGGCCAAATGTACCTGTAACACCCCTTACCCGTATTCGACATCAGAATAGGGTATGAGGTATTACTAGAACACATACGCTTGTAAACGTATTTAACTGTATTATAAAATTTCATCTAAATTAAAACTTTCAAATTTTTAACATGCTTTTATAATTCTTCACAATTTCTCATGCTCACAATTCAAATCATATCACTAGCAATTTCCATTTAATTCACGTACAATTCAATATTAGTAAGTTCAATACTAATGCGTATTTACCATTTAACTCAACGTTTATCGATTATACCATTCATTAACACATTTATAAAATTCTCAATTTTTCAATGAAAATATCACTTTAGCTTAAATAACAACATCAATTCAACTCATCATCCCATTTTTCGTCATTTTTCACTTCAAATATGAACTTACTATTTCATTACCTTTCCACACCTGTTTCCTATGCATATCACACAAGAAAAAAACATATCATTCAACCATAGTCACAAGCTAGTGCATTTAAACATAATTCTTTTTGGAACTAACCACATGATAAACCATTTCACTAGATATTACATAATTTAAAACTTACCACCCCTGTCCTTATCACAAGCATGTTTCCATTTAGGCACTTACCATTTCAATGCATAACTTATAAGTTTAACGTGGCATAATCCAGCCACAACTTGGCCAAAGCCTACGCATGTACATCAAATATGTTAACCAAATCAACATATAGCATAAGCATTATAAAGCATGGATGAGCACAACTTTTATTCATGTATCAAACTTACCAACATGTGTTAATTCATAAACCATTCATGACATTACTTCAAGCCAAGTCATATTCCAAATATACCATGAAACTTTATTTTCCCACATGAGCTTAAATCATGACCAATAATGCGCAAATATAAGCATCATTTCTATTTTATCGTTTATCAATTATAATCGAGCATATTACTAATTATACACAAATCATTCATATATTTCTCAATTTTCCTCCTCCTCCTCTCCATTCCATATCCTTAATGTGTATAACACAGTTAAACAACATTATCCATACTTTCACTATTTTCCTGTAAGTAAATTTAAACTATCTGTCTGAGTCAAAGTCACTAATTTATTTATATCTCAAACGAACGAGTTCCAAATTAAAATCCGTTAATTTTCTCCAAAACTAGACTCATATATCTTCTTATCATAAAATTTTAAGAATTTTTGTCTTAGCCACTAAATATAGTTTATTCTTTAAATTTTCCCCTGTTTCACCGCTAATGATTCGAACCTTTTCACTAAAATTAATTATTTCATAGCATAGAATTCGGATAATGTTCTCGTTTGTTTATTTTAAAAATATACTCATTCAGGATTCTAAAAATATAAATTTTATCCCATAATTATTTTTGTACAATTTTTAATGATTTTCCAAATTCAGAACAGGGGATTCCAAAATCATTCTAGCCCTATCTTACTAATTCAAATATCTCATAATATAAAACCCGTTTGTTTTCTTTGTATCTTTTTTGTGAAAATAGACACATTCAGATTTAATTTCATATCTTATTCACTATCTAATTCGATTTACACCATTTTTGGTGAGTTTTCAAAGTCACACAACTGCTGCTGTCCAAAACTGTTTTGTTGCTAAATTTACTCTTTCTTAATTTCACTTACTCCATTTCATCTTACCGATGGTTTGATCAAATATCGAGCACATTGTTCATAGATTTTCACACTTATACCTACACTCATTCATCACATAGTCATATTCAATTACACTTAGTCGTTACATGATCTCATGTGTTTTCACTTAGTTAATTTCCCGATGAACACTTCGGAATAATAACAGATACACGGTGGATCAGCACACAGCACCACCCTTATAGTCAATGATACTAGGTGGAACCAGCACATAGAAGCCACCTTCATAATCAATGGTACCCGATGGAATCAGCACACAGTAACCACCTTTATAATCAATGATACCCGGTGGAATCAGCATACAACAACCACCTTTATAATGAATGCTACCCGGTGCACGTAGTAGCCTGCACTTAGTACTGCATACGTGACCATTACTATCTCTTTCACATAGTGGCCTGGACACAGTCGATGCCACACATGTGATCATTATTGTCACTTCATTCGTATCTTTTCTATTCCGGAAGTTCAACCGGGAAATTTTTCACTTTTCTTTTTCACTGAACAAAGTCAATTTCTCGTCTTTCTTGATTTATAATAACACATTTAACTTATTTAACATTCACATTATTCAATTTAGTCCAAAAACCAAAATTTGGAAAATTACTTTTTTGCCCTTAAAGTTTCACAAAATTATGATTTTGCCCCTAGGAACGTAAAATAATTTTTATTCAATTTCCTTGCATTTTAGGCCTAGCCAGACCATTTTCATAACTATAGTATTCCACAATTCTCACTTATTCACACACCTGTGGCACATTTTATAACTTTTACAAATGAATCTTTTTAGGCATTTTCATCGAAAATCACTTAGTAAAAGATGTTCATCACACTCCGAACGTTCGTATTCTTCCATAAAACATCAAAATACATGCATATAATTCATGGGTAAATTTTCAAACACAAAGCCTAGTTCAAAATAATGGTAAAAATAGGTAAATATTGTTACGAGGATTTCAAAAACATAAAAATCATTAAAAAAGGGGCTAGAATGGACTTACAATCGAGCTTGGAAGCTTGAAAAACCTTAGCCATGGTTTCTCCATGAAATTTTCGGCCAAGGGGTTTAAGATGGACAAAAATTGGCTTTTAATTTTGTTTTTAATTCATTTTAATAACTAAATGACCAAAATGCCTTTAATGAAAAACTTTGGAAACATGCCTAACCATGTCCATTTTTGTCCACCAACTTAACCGATGGTCTAATTACCATATAAGGACCTCCAATTTAAAATGTCATAACAGTTGGACACCTCTAACATGTAGAACTCAACTTTTGCACTTTTTACAAGTTAGTCTTTTTGACTAAATTGAGTGCCTAAACGTCGAAATTTTCGAACGAAATTTTCACGAAATCATTTTGTGAAATCGTAGACAATAAAAATATAATACAAATAAATTTTGACCTCGTTGGATTTGTGGTCTCGAAACCACTATTTCGACTAGTCCCAAAATCGAGCTGTTAGAGTACCTAGTGCTCATACAAGTCCACACATTTCATTTATTTCACATTTTAGTCCCTCAAAAATTTAATTTCACAATTTAACCCTAATTACTCAATTTCACCAAAAGTTCAAAGACAAAACATGTTAATCTTTCACATATCTTTCATATTTCATCATCAACTATCATAAAGCTCAAGCATTCATCAATGACATATCTCAAAATCAACACCAAATTCAAAATTAAAGCATGGGACTTGTAGTACACAAAGCAACAATCTCTAAAACGTAGAAATTATCAAAAACTTAACAAAAACGAACCTTAATTTAAACTTCCTAATGATCGAACCCTAGCTTGGATGTTTCTTTGTTTTTTTTCTCACTTTCAGTTTTGAGGAAGATGATAACATAAGGATTTTTGTTTAATTTAATTATCATATATTATAATATAAGTTTATTTACTTAATTAACCTTACTTATCTAATATATAATATTAAAACACTAAGGTTAGTCTTGTCTTCAACCGTCCACTATCTATATAGTGGTTAAATTTCACTTTTAAACCTCCCATTTGAAAAGACATCAACTAATAGATGCTTTTAAATTAAATCCCTAAGTTTTCATTTTACACGATTAAGCCCCTTTTTATCAAATTGAGCACTCAAACAATCAAATTTTTATACGAAATTTTCACACATAGTAATTCACATATTGTAAATAGAATAAATAATTTTAAAATATTTTTCTGACTTGGATTTGTGGTCCCGAAACCACTTTGTCCGATTAGGGTCAAAATCAGGATGTTACAAGTAATCCAAGCTGGGAATTTTGAACTCAAGCCAGTAATGTTTCAAATGCTGAATTCTAATGGACAATATGCTGGACTACCACGTGAACATGCGGGAGAACATCCTAAATCCTTTTTATTGATCTGTGCTTCCTTTCGTCAACAAGGCATTCCTCATGATGCCTTGAAGATGCAATTATTTAGTTAATTCTTATAAGGAAGAGCCCGTACTTGGTTTTTTGGGTTACCGGCCGGATCAATTACTTCTTGGAATGCACTAGCAACACAATTTATTTTGCGATATAACCTGCCGAAAATGAATGCTCATCTTCGAAATGATATTATTTCTTATCATCATGCGGATGATGAAAATCTTCACACCACATGGGGATGTTATAAATCTTTACTTCAATGTTGTCCATGCACGATATTCAACCAGAAATACAAATTGAGATTTTTTTAATGGGTTGAATTCACATACAAGGAATCTTGTCAACGCATCAGCTAATGGACCTCTGCTGGGTTGTACTTATAATGATGCTGTGAGAATTCTTGAGAGAATTGCTCAGAATGATTATCAATAGCCTATCTCCAGAGCTGCACAAGCAAAAACTACTTCAGGAGTTATTGAATAGGATACAATAACCGCTCTAAGTGCTCAATTTTATTCTATCACAAACATGATTAAAAATATGCAAGGGACTAGTGGCGTTGCGCCTATACAAGTCACTCAGCAAGTTGATGTTCCTAATTTTTGTTGTGAGATTTGTAGTGACAACTACATCTATGAAGGTTTTCCACAACATGCAGAGAATGTCTGTTATATTAGTAGCATCTGCAACAATTCTTATGGTAACTCTTACAACAACTCTGCACGCAACCAACAGTTTTGGGGAACTCAAAATACTGGACAAAATGCTACGAAATTTAGATATGGGAATACATTTACTCAAGGCAATTATAATCCAAGACAAGAGAAATACAATCAATAACAACAGAACTACAATTAGCACACTTAGATGCATCCACAACAAGGCTAGACACATCCACACCAAAATCCAATGCAGCCACAACACTCTTCAATACCAAATCAACATGTTCAAGGACATCAACAACAATTGTACACTCAAGCTTCTACTTCTGACCTGTTTGCAACTCTTAAGGCGTTAATACGAGAGCATATTACTCGTACAGAAGCTATCGTACAAGGGAATTCATCTTCCATTCAAGCATTGGAGACACAATTAGGACAACTTGCTTCAAATTTGAATACTCGACCACCAGGCTCATTACCTAGTGACACAAAAAATCCCAGTCCGAGGGGGAAGAACATTGTAAGGCTATCACTTTTAGGAGTGGTAAAAAAACTGGCGAATCGTTTATAGACTCTACTGTACACTTCAAGATATAGATGGAGTGATCACTGGTGAGAAGGTTGAATCTGAAGAGTTTGTCGATGCATTAGACAAAGAAGTTCCACAAATTGTCACTCATATGCCTAATGTTTGACCTTCGAAACTGTCAGCGCAATCAAAGGTGTCGACGCAAGCAAATGTATCCCTACTTTCACCTTTCCCACAAATATTCAGGAATAATGAGCATGACAAGTAGTATCAGTAGTTCTTGGACACACTGAAGTAACTGCAAATCAACATGCCTTTAGTAGACGTTCTGGTACAAATTTTGAGTTATGTAGTTTTCTGGGACATGAGGGATTTTATCAAAGGTTTATTAGAGATTTTTTCAAAAATTACAAAGCCCTTATGCTTATTGCTGGAATAGAATTGAAATTCTTCTTTGACGATGCATGTCTGGAAGCCTTTATTCAGTAAAAAAAGCAACTAGTGAATGCACCCATTATCGTTGCACCAGATTGGTCTTAACCTTTTGAAGTTATGTGCGATGCAAGCGACTTTGTTGTGGGTGTAGTTCTAGGACAAAAAAAGGGAAAAATATTTCACGCCATCTATTATGCTAGCAAAACTCTTACAGAGGCTCAATTCAATTATACCACCACAAAGAAAGAATTGCTGGCTGTAGTCTTTGCTTTCGACAAGTTTCGTTCCTATCTTGTCGGTGCAAAGGTTACTGTATTCACTGATCACTCAGCATTAAGATATCTCTTTGTAAAAAAGGATGCCAAACCAAGACTGATACACTGGATATTACTGTTACAAGAATTTGACATCAAGATAAAAGACCGTAAGGGTTTAGAGAATCAAGTTACAGACAATCTTTCTCGATTGGAAGTTGGTAGCAAAGACAAAAACATATTTTAAATTGTCGACGCATTCCCAGATGAGAAATTATATGCTGTTGATGCAACTCCTTGGTATGCGGATTCTGTTAATTATATAGTGTGTGAAAAACTCTCATTGGGTGTCACAGGCCATTAAAAAAAAGATTTCTATGTGACATAGTGAAGCATCATTGGAACGAGCCGTATATATTCAAGGTATGCAATGACAACATCATTCGACGTTGTGTTCTGGAAGAGGAGATGCTTTCAATCCTGAAGCATTGTCATGATGCTCCTTATGGAGGTTATTTTGGTGGTATGAGAACTGCTACTAAAGTTCTCCAATCAAGATTCTATTGGCCTTCATTATTCATAGACACCCACAATTTTGTAAATCAATGCGATAGGTGTCAGCGCATCTATTCTATATCCCGACACAATGAAATGTTGCTGCAACCAATTATAGAGGTTGAAATATTCTATGTTTTGGGTATGGATTTTATGGGATCGTTTTTGAGTTTATTTGGAAATGTTTATATATTAGTAGCTGTTGACTACGTCTTGAAGTGGGTTGAAGCTGTTGCAGTCCCAAAGGATGATGCAAAGACAGTGCTAAAAGTTTTCACAAGCATATTCTCATTCGCTTCGGCAAACCAAAGGTATTGACTAGTGATCAAGGTACACACTTTCATTGCAACGAAGTGGCAACCGCACTGAAGAGAGACGGAGTTAATCATAGAATAACTACTACTTATCATCCGCAAACCAATGGACAAGCCGAACTATCGAATCGAAAAATTAAGAACATTCTTGAGAAGGTTGTAAACCTTTGAGGAACGATTGGTCTTCCCAATTGGATTGTGCTTTATGGGCATTGTGGGCAACATACAAAACTCCATTAGGGATGTTGCCATACCAATTGGTTTTTGGGAAAGCATGTCACTTCCTAGTTGAACTGGAACGCAAGCAATATGGGCAATTAAGCAAGTGAACGTGGACTATGAAGCGGCTGGAAAGAAGAGGCTGTTGGATATCATTGAACTAGAGGAGAATAGGAGAAATGCCTATTAAAACGCTGTGATTTATAAGGAAAAGACCAAACAATGGCATGGCAAGATTATTTTATGGCGACAATTTATCGCGGGTCAACAGGTTTTATTATACAATTCTTGACTTAAATTACACCCAGGTAAATTGCGTTCACGTTGGTCTGGACCTTTTGAAGTTGTTGACGTATTTCCTCATAGTGCAGTCATAATTCGAGATTTACGTGATGGACACTAGTTTAAAGTAAATGTACAAAGGCTGAAACACTATTTTGGAAACAATGATCAAAAGCAGGCAGAGACCATTAAATTGGTCGAAAAAATTTAATTTTTAATTATTACTCAGTGATTTTAGTTTATTTTATTTATGTTTTGTTAAAGTTTGTTTTCCTTCCTTTTTGCAAAATAATTAGGTACCATTGTCAACGCATTGAAATTTTGCTGTCAACACATTCCATAATTCTGTACTACCTTTTATAACTTATCAGAATTCAAGGAAATTTAGATTGCACCGTTGGTTCAAAAATCACTAAGTAGTTTGATCCTTCTGAGCGGGAACAATTTCTATTGGACACAACTACTCTCGACAGCTTTATATCTCTCCACGAATCAACACGCCTTTCTATCTTGCTCTTTCACTCACTATAAATCCTCCTTCACTGTACTGACTGTAATGTATTCAAGCAACCATTCAAAAATAGAGAAGGAATGATTTCAAGAAAACATATTGAAGTGAAACTTCCACCCCGAACAGGGAATTTCCCTTTCACAACAACAAGACTTGGGTAAGCAAGTCTACAAAACCATCTCGAAGTTAAAGTGGGAAACTTTTTGCACCCATCCTGAAAGCTATTTTCTGTCACTGGTACGTGAGTTTTATGCTAACCTTTATGATCATGAGTTAGAGTTCATTTTTGTTCAAGAATGGTTAATACATAGGACACTAAAAAAATCAACGAGCTATACAACACCAAGGTGGATGTAGACGAACACTCCAAGTTCAGTGAGGATATCACAGCTAAAAAATGAGACCTATTGGTGAAAGCCTTGTGTGTCGAAACAGCATTGTGGATGGGTTCCCATCAAAAGAATTATAGATGCACGGTCGCTTCCTGACACTGTAAAGCAAAATCTGGTTTCATTTTATCAACTGCAGGCTAAAGCCCTCTACTCACAGCACCATAGTCACCCTTTATAGAATGTCTCTAATACATTCCATCATCAAGGGCAGAAATATTGATGTTGGCATAATAATCCACCAGGAAATTGCTGGTTGCACCGCAAGGCAAACTGGAATCTTGGTTTTCCCATCATTAGTGATGCTATTGTGCCAGCAAAAAGGAATTATGCCCCGTGATGGTGTGAAGTCCTTGAAAATAAGGGTCCGATCAATGAAGCCTCTATATAAAGAGTAACTCGTGGCAAAGATACGCCAATACTGAAGGAGGCAGAAACAAGTAAGACAAGGAAGGGCAAAACCAAAGCTGACAGCAAAGGAACAAACTTGAATGAAGAGACATCATTATGGCGCAAAATGAATGATGTCAAAAAAATTGTCAATTCCATCAACAACAGGCAGATCAGACTTGTCACTACAATAGAGGATATGGAGAAATCCCAGAATTTGTTTTACACTTATACCAAAGCCTGAAACAATTCTATTGTAGCCACATTAAGCCAATTGAGCCCATCCCCACTACCAAAATTCCTAGTGTTTCCACCAATCATATGAAATTATGAACTCTCATCAGCGGATGATGACTTAAAAGACTGAGACAGATCGGTGGCATCCTCTTCCATTGCGCAGGTCTTTGATAATGATAAAGAAGAGGAATCCGGGGACATTGAAGAATGCCTGCAAAAGATTTATAGCTTGTTCGAAAATGATAATTTTGCTGATCAAGAGGACACTGTTGTGGAGAAGGAAGTTGCTGTTGCAGAAGAGGAAGTTGTTGCTGAAGAATAATGATAGAGGGTTGCGCACGGACCAAGATCAAGTTGTCAAGTCACGAAAAAGTCCAACGAGAGCTATAAACACTTGGGCTGAAACAGAAACAGAAAACAGTAAATTAAACTTAAAAGACCAAGAAAACCAAATTGAAATAGAATGATACTTGGGCTACAAGAAAAGATGAATAGAACATTTCTTGATGCCAATGGCTGGAAACGTAACAAGAACAATTAAACCAAGTTAATCAACAATTTGACAGAAACAAAAATAATTAAAAAAGAACAAACAACAAAAAAGATGGATAAAGTCCTAAAAAGCCTTAAAATCAAGAAAGATTTCACAACTCCCTTCAAACGGCTCTAATCTTCCCTCCAATGTAGAAACACGGCAAGAAGAAGGTTGAAGACGGCTCTCACAATCAAAAATATTGTTAAAACTACTTCTAAAGAAAACTCAAGAGAGAATTCTTGGAGAAACTCAAAGACTGTTTTCACTCCACAAAAAAAATCTGAATTCAATATATCATCTATAAGGGTGGCCGGCCAAGCCATATATATAGGCCTCCTAACTACTTTCCTATCCCTACTAGGAAAACTAAAAAAAACCCTAATTGTTGCCATTCAAGGGAATTTCGTCCAAGGCCTTTAAATGGGTTCTTGGACTGAATTCTTACATTGAAATTTATTCTTAAAGTCTAAAAATTAAAACTAAGTATTTAAAGAATTAAAATTTTACAAATTGGGCCACTTTTACAATTTGGCCTGATTTTCAACTAAGTCTAATTTAAACTTCTTGGTTGGGCTTGGAAATATCTTATTAGGTCGTATCTTCAAGAACTTGGGCCTGTAATCTATTCTCTCCTGAAATTGGTTCGTTGCTGCTCGTAACTGAGATGCAATGCGCCTTAGCTGCAAGATTCAGTTTCTTGGACCAAGATTTCCAAGATTTGAAATCTTGATTTTCTTGATTCTCAAAATAGCATAATTGGACCAAGATTCGGTTTCTTGATTTTCTTGAAAATAATAAAGTGAATCTTGATTTTCTTTTTCCTTTCTATACGCATCTAAGGCCTCGCTAATGAAGTCTTGAACGGTTTCATTTAGTTTCATACGAATTTGCCTGGCCTTTGACCTCGTTATTGGCCCTTGTGGTAATTTGAGCCCATCACGTTCGTGAGCTTGAGTTGGGCCTTTGTGACTCGTATTAAATAAGAAGTCGCTGAATATGAAAAAGAAAAAGAAGAGGAAGATTTTGTTGTGAACATTGTCACCGCATCCAAGTCAGTGGGTGTAAATATTGATAATTTGGAGTGAGATGGAGCGAGACCGGAGGAATTTGCTGAGGTAACCAGTGGGGAGCAATGCAATTCATTGGCAATAGTGGTCTACACTAGACCATTCCAGGTGCGCTCTCCTACATAGGAAGCAGCTAATGATTCCGGGGTAAAGCCAAAAATTGAGGAGTAATTCAAGAATCGTGCGAAACCCAAAGAAAAGAAGAGAAAGTGCTCCAAAGATAAAAATGAAAGAAAGAGGAGAAGAAAAGGATGAGGAAGAAACATCGTGCAACCACATCGATGGCTGTGGATAATTGAGTTAGTTTATTTTAAGCTTTAACTGTAGTATTCATGCATTGTATGTAGCTGTAAGTTTTATTTTGATAAGTACACATTGTCATTGGATTTTTATTTTCATTACATTCATGTTAGTACATTGGGGACAATGCAAACTTTAAGTTTGGGGGAATGCACATGGGGCTTGGAAATGTACCCACATTTTAATTTTTTTCGGGAATAAAGCATGCAAGGTGTAATTATAGTTAATGAAAATTGTTTAAAATTTTGTTACATTCCATGCTTAATCCTTGAATCATGTGAATTATCAATGAATGAGTTGGATAAATTTGATAGAAGGTTGTAGCTTTAATTCTTTGATGAATGGATTAGATTGCATTAGTAATGGATGACTGCTATCATTCCTTAAATCTTGAATGAATATACTTTTCAGCTACTTATATACATAGTTATAAATTAGAGACACTCCAAAGTGGGTGTAGTTTGAATGTTAATATGGGAACACTCCAATATAAGCTTTAGAAAAATCAATCTGGCGAAAGGCTGTCGCTGTATGAGTGTGTGTCGGCGTAATTATGTACTCCATGGGGGTTTGTTGCAGTTCATCATTACTTCTCAGGAACAAGGGTATAGTAATGCAACGGTATCCCTTATTCTAAAAGAAAGACATATATACTATATAAATACTTAGTATTGTACAATAAATGTTGTATTGGTAGATAGAACTTAGGGTTTGAAGCATAATGCTAGCATTTATGAAGTTGCAACCTTATTCATTCATGCTTATGTATTTTCGATGCAATATTCTTTCATTTGAATGTGATTCATTCATTGGGAATTTAGAGGGTTCAAGTTGCTAGAATGATCATTTGCCTTAGTAATATTTTTATAGCCTTGCTAGTTTCTATTTTACTTGAGGACAAGTGAAAGCTCAAGTTTGGAGGTGTGATAGCACTAGAAAGAACATAGGTTTTCCTCCTTACTTATTGGATAAATTGTTTCTATTTAGTTATCCTTAGTATATATTTTAGCGTCTTCAGTTGAGTAAATTGTATTTTATAACTCAGTGAATCTTAGCCTATTTTATCCTTAATTTTACTATCTTTTTGCATTAATGTCTCTGTATGAGTTAATTCCAGATTGCGTCCAAAATTGTGGCTGCACCTGACAGCTGTCCTGATAAGAACTAAAAATACGTGAGCTATCCAATCTAGTATAACCAACCTATACGTATACGGACAGAATAATTCTGAGGAAAGGGTACTTGTACTTTGGAGGAGGACATCTTACCTTTTTCTTGACCATCATCTTCTTCATCCTACCTTGAAGCTTACGGCTTTGGAAACTTCAGCCTCTCACGGGTGGGCCAACGTGAAAATAGATGCAGATTAGCTTTTGACGAGGAGACCTAAGTGTGAGACAAGAGGGAATAGAGAGATTCAGTTGAGTTGTTTAGGAATAGTATTCTCCACTTGATTCTTTTTTATTTCTTTCTAAATGTTGGTGATTACTCTTTGTTTTCTTTTTGTCTGGAAGTACACATGAATTGTTGGTTAAATGTTATCTTATTCAATCTTGACTTTATTGTTTGATCTTAGTTTTTGAATGTTTCTTAACACAAAAGTGTTATTGCAATCACTGACATTGGAAAGTACAGTGACAGTTCGAGCCAATAAGCATTACAACGAAAGTTGTGTGAGGATTAGAGGAATTGAGTCCACTTGTTCTTAATAGTGCTATATTGCCATCATCAGAAGGTGGGGTTAATATGCATGTTTAAATCTCAGATTAAATAGAGTAGTGACGCTTGGTAAGATTACATTGAAGTTTATTGCCTCGACAATCACGTATCTCTTTATACCTTGTGAGCACTTGTATTCTGCTGAAGATTCATGTTGGGGATTCTAGTTTATCATTATCATATTTTATTTTATTTTTTTCAAATTGTTGCTTCGACAACTATTCTGACAATTTATCTCATTTCTATCTAGTTAGTGCACTGATATTAGTAGACAAAAGACAACCATCCTTGTGGGATCGTTATCCGACAGACTCACATCTGTCTGCTATACTTCCATTGACAGTGTACGCTTGCACATTATTACTGTGATGTAAAACAGCCGGTCAGGCCTCGTATTGGTTGAAGCTACTCCATGAACGGAGGCTTGAGCATTACTCTTTACTTCATCGGAATCAACTTGGTTGGATGTCATTGCTATACAAAAACATGTTTTAAAACGGTCAGGAGATATCACAGTATCACAGGTTATATAATGCCATGTATAGCTAGAAACATACACACTACATTCAGCCCGAACATCGACTAAACCATGGCTCTGATACTAATAAATGTGACACCCCTAACCTGTATCTATCGCCAAAACAAGATTACGAAACATTACCAGTGTTTACGGATCAAACAGACATAAATTTCAACATTTCAAAACATATTAGTATTTATATAAAAAATAAATCAAAATCATATATATTTTCCCTTATAGAAGCCCTCGAGGCCCCAAATACGCATTAGAAACAAGTTGGGACTAAATCGAAAACTCAGAGAATTTTTTAAAAAACATTAAAAATTTTCAAAGCTACAGGGGTCACACCGCCGTGTGACTCACACAACCGTGTGGGCATTCGAAATAGAAACATATGGCCATGTCCTAGCCTGTGTCTATGCTCGTGTAACTCATTGACTTGGGCCACACAACCAAGCCACACGCTTGTGTGCTAGGTCCTATGCTAGGCTATGTAACAATCTGACTTGCAACCCTTTTAAAAGCTATAGGGGACACACGGTCGTGTCACCTGGCCGTGTGTCACACACGGCTGAGACACACAGCCGTGTCTCTGCCCATTTGGACAAAATTAGGGCATTTTACAAACCATATTTCTCACCCAATTTGACATGTACCTACACCCAAGATTTTGCATATAAAATAACCATAATAAGGTACCAAAACCATGAATTTTCTAGCCTTATACAAATTGTATGATCACATACAACCAATATGCCCTTAGGCACCTCAAATGACAAATATAAACATATTTAACCATGTATTCAATATAACCAAATGTTCAACTAACTTATATGCATAATTGCATCAATACATATCATGTAGATCACTTTACCAAAACATACCAATTGAGGTTAAACATGCCCTTCAATTTCTAACATAATTAGACATATATGTCTTATACAACAAAGTACCAATTTACAACCAATTCATCAACTCACAAAAGACTTATACAAAATGCACATATAACTATCATTTTTCCTTTCATCATTCAACCACCAAACAAGCCACACATAAACCAAATTAAGGCCACATATATACATACCAAAACACAAGCCAAATCAAATGGCTATAATCTCAATAAAACATATAGGCAAACAATAGCCAAAATAACGTATACTGCCACTATAAACAAAATAAAACCAACTGAAAGTACCGAAAGAGTTGATGGATAGTGTGATATAGCTCCGACAAGCTTCCAACGCAAATGAGCTTCTGATTGACTATAAAACACAGAAAATAGACAGAGTAAGCATTTAAGCTTAGTAAGTTCGTATAACTTAGAATTTAACTTACCATTTATTCACATATAAGGTAAGTAATCAAAGCATATCACAACATAAATTGGCCAAATGCCTAAGCACATATACATCAACCATGTTAGTCATGTAAACACATATATAAACCAAGTCATGGATGAGCTCAACAATTAATCAAATTCCATGTACATGTATCATCCATTTCATATACATATATACCATGTAATATCATTTCCCATGTAATTCATATGTATACCTATAATAGTTCGTACCGAACTCATGTTTTATCGTATCAAAACATTGCCCGTTGAACCATTTAGAATATCATTGGGTACGCGGGATAGCTTACACATAGTGTGCTAAAGTGTAATCCATCAATTCCTGTACATGTATGCTCATACGAGCTATGAGTTGATAAGCTCTCACAAGCTGGAAATCGGTAAGCTCATACAAGTTGTGGTGTGTCCGCAAAACATGTAAGACCACAACCAAATTAGCAACCCTAATGACATGTCATTTGTATCATATGAATTCCTAAGGTTCAAACGTGGCTCGGTAATCATCGTACGCAGTCGGATATGCGATCGGTATTTATACATGGAAATTATACAAATCACATACATATATATAATTCAATTAAAACATATAAATACTCAATTTAATTAAACGAACTTACCTGGACGAGTGAACGTAGATACGGTGGCGATTAATCTAAGATTTTCTCTTTACCCCAATCTAACTCTCTACGAGGTCTAACTGGATCTATACGAATAAATTTAACTTAATTCAATATATTCCACGTTCAATTTAGTCCAACACATATTTTTGGAAAAATTACCATTTTGCCCCTCTACTTTTAATTTCTTTACAATTTAATCCCTAGGCTCGAAAAATGAAATTCATGCAATTTAACCCTTCCCCAGCCTAGCTTATTTTTATACATCCTAAAAGTAGCCCATATATTTCATAAATTTACAAATTTTACAATGAAGTTATCACCTTTTTCAATTTAATCCATATTTGACAATTTTACTAAAAATTCCTTTACAAAAGTTGTTTATCTAACAACAACCATTCATTTTATATAATCAAACTTTAAAACTCAAGCATGCTCATCAATGTTAAAACCCTAATAGTTTAACAATTTTACAAGTTAGTCCCCGAGATAGCTAGATTAAGCTACAATGATCCTGGAAACATAGAAACCATGAAAAACAAATTAAAAATCACTCACCAATTGAGCTTGCAAGCTTGGCTGAACCTAGCTATGGTTTCTCCAAGTTAGAATCAGTTGAAGAAGAAGCTAAAAGATGATAACTTGTGTTGGTTTTATTTATTTTAACATTAATTACCCTTTTTACTAATTTAACCTTTAATAACTTTAAAAATTACACAAATGCCAAGCCAACATCCTCCACTAACTCATTTATGGTCTAATTACCATATAAGGACCTCCAATTGAAAGTTCTATAGCTATTTAATACCTTTAGCTATTAGAACACAACTTTTGCACTTTACATGATTTAGTCCTTTTTATCAAATTAAGCATGTAAACGATAAAATTTCTTAACGAATTTTTTATACGGTATTTATATCATGCTGTAGACCATCAAATAATAATAAAATATTTTTTACTTTAGATTTGTGGTCCTAAAATCACTATTCAAATTTCACTGAAAACAAGTTACAGTACATCTGTTTCAAATCATTGTACATTTTATTACTTCCTGGATGAACACATAAGCTACCATTATGAGCTTCGTACAAGATTCTCTAAATGAGCTCTGGATTCGTTGGTACACAAATTATACCTCTGAAAAATAAGCCATCATTGGGTCTTATCTGAAATTCTAAATCAGATGTTGACTCACACTGTGCCCTTTTAGCTAGCAATTTGTTGTCACATTTCTGAGCTTCGTAGATCTACTGTAAAAACATCGACCTAGCTTTCAATTTTGCTAACATCGAACCATCATAAGATAATATCAATTGTGTTCATCGCTCACAAAGAAAATAAAGACTTTCTACTCAAAGCATCAACAACTACATTTGCTTTTCCTGGATGATAATCAATGATCAACTCATAATCTTTTAACATCTCGAGTCGTCTGCTTTGTCTTAAATTCAAATATTTCTTTGTCATTAGATACTTCAAACTCTTGTGATCAGTAAATATGTGACATTTCTTTTCATCAAAATACAGCCTAAACCATTTAAAGATGAATCGTTGAAAATTATAAACTCTTTACCCGATTTAGGCTAAACCAGAACTGGTGCCTCGGTTAATAGTGCTTTCAACTGATTGAAACTTTGCTAAATTTTTTCAGACCATTCAAATTTAACATCCTTCTGCAAGAGTTGCGTCTTCGGTGTAGGTACCATCGAGAACCCTTTGATGAACCTTCAATATTAGCTAGCTAATCCAAAGAACTTCTGATTTTGGATACGTTTCTCGGTGGTTTCCAGTCAACAATTGTTGAAATTTTACTCGGATCAACTCTGTTGCCTTCAGCTGATACTATATGTCCTAGAAAATTGACTTCTCAAAGCCAAAAATCATATTTTCTAAATTTAGCAAAAAGTTGTTTATCACGCAAGGACTCTTATCAGGAATATATCAAAATGTCATCAATAAAAACACAAGAAATCTGTCTAAGTACGGTATGGATATTCTATTCATCAAATCCATAAATATTGCAGGTGCATTAGTTAAACCAAACGGCATCATAAGAAATTTGTAGTGTCTGTACCTGGTTCTGAATGCAGTTTTCGGTACATCTAAATCTTTAACTCGTAGCTGATAGTAGCCAGAACGAAGACCAATCTTCAAAAATACTGTGGCACCTTTCAACTGATCAAGCAAATCATCAATTCGAGGCAATGGATATTTATTCTTGATTGTAACCTTGTTGAGCTGACGATAATGAATACACAATCTAATCGATCTGTCATTTTTCTTAACGAATAAAATTGGTGCACCCCAAGGTGAGAAATTGGGTCGAGCAAAACCCTTATCTGTCAATTCTTACGGCTGTGGTTTCAACTCTTTTAATTTAGTTAGAGCCATTCTATAAGGTGCTATTGATATCGATGATGTCCCCTATACTAATTCAAGAGCAAACTCAACCTCTTTGATCAGCGGTAATCCCGGTAACTCCTCTAGAACTACATCAGGATACTCACAAACCACTGGTACTGGTTCAAGCTTTGACTTAGATACTTTAGTGTCCAACACATAATCAATGTAAGCATTGCAACCTTTTCTCACATATTTCTGCGCTGACATAGCCGAAATAACAATAGGTAACTAACTCGGACTATCTGAATCAATATGAAGTGTCTCACCATTCTGACATTTCAATACAATAAACTTTCATCTACAGTTCACAACAGTGTCGTGTAGAGTTAGCCAATCCATGACCAAAATTACATAAAATTCATTAAATGGTAATAGCATCAAATCAGCCAGAAAACTGTAATCCCGAGTCATCAAGGGACAATTCTTACAGACTTTATCAACTAGCACATATTAACTAGGGGGTTCGATACTTTAACATCGAATTTAGTGGATTCAACTCGTAAATTCTTAGTAGACACTAAATTCTTGCACACATATGAATGAGTGGTTCCCGAATCAAACAAATAAGTAATATCAGTATAAAAAAATAGAGAAGGTGCCAGTAATAATATCTGGCGCAAAAGCATCCTCTCGTGCGCGAATAGCATAAGCCCTAGTTGGTGCTCATGCCTCGGATCTCACAGTAGAATCTTTTGTAACACAACAACTACCACTCACATTTCCAGGATTACGAGGTGATCCACCTCTCGCAGTAGTATTGCTCAGCCTCGTGGTCTGAGCTTTCTTTTTCTCAGATTTCTCTAGGTAATCTCTACAATAGTGGTCCACACCTAAAACATGCTCCGTTCTTTAATCGACACTCACCATAATGTGGTCTTTTATAGTGCTTGCACTCTAGCCAAACATCTCTGACACTACCCAAATTCGCTACAGATGTAACCTCAGGTTTTGGACTGGAGCGTCGGGTACCTCTGTCTCTACTAGAATATCCCGCAGAAGTAGTAGAATGGTAGTGATGTTCTTTAGATCTCTTTGATGCTAAGTGATATGACTTCCTATTCAATCTCTTTTTCGAGGCTCTAGCTTCAAATTCAGCATGCCTTTTCTCTTTACTCAATTCCTTGGTCTTATGTGCTCAATCAACCAATACAATGAATTCTTTCAGCTCAAGAATTCCAACTAGAAGCTTTATGTCTTCATCAACCTTTCTTCAAACCTCTTACACATAATAGTCTCGTTTAGAATACATTCCTAGGTATATTTGCTCAGTCTAACAAATTCCCGCTCGTACTTTGATACAGACATACGACCCTGTTTGAGCTTGAGAAATTCTTTATTTTTCTGCTCCAAAAACCTCTGACTAATATATTTATTTCGGAAATCAGTTTGGAAGAATTCTTAGGTGATTTGCTCTCTTAGAACAATAGAAAATAACATGTTCCACCACTAGTAAGTTGAATATTTCAATAACGATATCGCAAACTTGACACACATGGCCAGTGAATAGGATAACTCATCAAAAACTCTAATTGTATTCTCTAACCTGAATTTAGCTCTCTCGGGATCATCTTCAGCAGTAGCTCGAAATTATTTAGCCTTATAGTTACGAATATTATCAACAGGTGGCTTACTAACATGGATTGATTCCATACTTTGAGGAATAACGGGAACTGAATGGGGAGCAGGAGGGGGTGAAGGTTGTTGAGCAGCCGGGTTCGTCTGTACGAACTCGGTAAACTATTCGTTCATCATTTGGAAAAAGGCTTCCTTAGCCTCTCCTCCCCAGCCATTAGATACGGGCCTTGTATCGCTCGATGCTACTCCATGAACAGAGGCTTGAGCGTTGCTTTCTACTTTATCAGAGTTAGATCGGTTGGATGTCAATACTATATGAAAACATGTTTTAAAACGGTTAGGAGATATCACACTATCATAGGTTACACAATGGCATGTATAGCTAGACTCGTACACATTACGTTCAGTCCTAGAATCGACTAAATCGTAACTCTGATACCAATAAATGTAACACCCCTAACTCGTATCCGTTGCCAGAACTGGGTTACGGAGCATTACCGGAGTTTAAAATTCAAAAGGACAGAACCTTTAAACATTTCATATCATAGCAATAAAAATAATAAAACCAAGTCAAAACATACATATTGTCCCTTATACGAGCCCTTAAGGCCTTAAATATGCGTTAGAAATAAGTCAGGACTAAATCAGAAACTCAGAGAATTTTTCAAGAAACAAGGAAAAATTTTCAACACTGCAAGGGATACACGGCTGTGTGGCCAGGCAGTGTGACTTACACAGCCAAGAGACACGCCCGTGCCTCAAGCCATGTGGGTGCTCGAATTAGGGACACACGGTTGTGTCTCATCCCGTCCGTGTCCGTGTAACCCACTGACTTGGGTCACACAGCCAAGCCACACACCCGTGTGCCAGACCGTGTACCCTTCAAAATAACCTTACATGCCCGTGTGCCAGGCTATGTGCTAAGCAGTGTAATAGCTTGACTTGCAACACTTTGAAGGCTATAGGGGACACATGGCTGAGACACACGCCCGTGTCTCTTCCCGTGTGGACGAAAATAGGCCATTTTACAAGCCATTTTTCTCACCCAATTTGGCATGTACCTACACTCAACATTGCACATACTTACAAACCATAACAAGGCATCTAAACCAAGCATAAATAAGTTATATATATAGTACAACATCATACAACCAATATGCCCTTAGGCACCTCAAATGACAGCATGTAAATATGTATAATCATGTACTCTATTTGACCAAAATACTCAACTAACTTATAAGCACATTTGCATCAATACATGCCATATAGTTACCTTACCAAAACATACCAAATGGTACCAAAGATACCACTCAATTATTAGCCTCAATAAACATATATGTCTTCCATAGCAAAGTACCAATTCACCACAAGTTATAAGACATATATAATATGCACATTCAACTATCATTTTCATTTCCATCATTCAAACACATTAAGTAAGTCATCAACCATATTAAGGCTAATATTTACATACCAAAACTATACCATCTCACCAATAAAATGCCAAATCACAAGCCAAGTTAAATGGCCAAAACCACAACCAAAACACTTGGCCACATTAGCCAAAATACCTATACATGCCATTATAACCAAAGTTTAACAACCCAATGTACCAAAAGAGCCGATGGATACTGTGATATAGCACTAACAAGCTTCCAACCTGAACGAGCTTCTGATTCACTATAAAACATAGAAAATAACACATAGTAAGCATTTAAGCTTAGTAAGTTTGTATGTCATAAAATTTAACTTACCCTTTAGTCATATAATAGGTAAGTAAACAAGCATATCCCAATATAATTTTTCCAAATGACTAAACACATATATACCAACCATGTTAGCCATGTAATTACATATATAACCCAATAAACATAGATGAACATAACCATTGATCAAGTTCTATATACCTGTATCATCCATTTCATTTTTCTATATATCATGTAACCACATTTTTCATGTAAAATCATATGTACTCCTGTAATAGTCCGTATCAAACTCTTACCATTTCTTATCAGAATATTACTTTTTGAACCGTTTAGAATACCGTTGGATACTCAGGATAGCTCACACATAGTGTGCTAGCTCATATAACTGTAATTCGTTAATTCATGTACATGTATGCTCACGCGAGCTGTGAATCGGTATGCTCTCACGAGCTGTAAATTGGTATACTCTCACAAGTTGTGGGTCAAAATGTAGCTACACGATGCTGCTCACACGAGCTGTGGAGTATCCGTAATACATGCCAGACCTCAACCATCGGTAGGACGTTCGGGACCAATGCTCAAATCATGTAAACCCTAATGACATGTCATTTGTATCCTATGTATTCCTAAGGTTCAACCGGTGCTCGGTAATTGTCGTACATCGTTGGATATGTAGTCGATATTTATTTATATCGAATCTCAAATATAAAAATATAATTCAATTAAAACATATACACACAATTTAATTACACGAACTTACCTCGACGAGTACTCGTAGATATAAAGGCAACTAATTCGAGATTTTCCCTTTTCCCCGGTCTAACTCCGTACGAGGTCTGTCTTGATCTATACGGATAAGTTTAACTCAATTTCATAAATAACGCATTCAATTTAGCCCAAAATCATATTTTGGCTTAGTCCTTATACTTTTAATTTCTTTGTAAATTAGTCTTTAGGCTCGGAAAATGAAATTCATACAATTTTACCCCTACCCAAGCCTAGCCGAATATCACATACACTTATAGCAACCCACACATTTCACTAATTTACAAATTATACCATGAATTTTTCACATTTTTCAGTTTAATCCCTATTTGACAATTTTATCCAAAATCTCTTAACAAAAGTTGTTTATCTAACAACAATCATCCATTTTCTAACATCAAACTTCAAAACTCATGTACATGCATCAATGGTAAATCCCTAATAGTTTAACAGTTTCACAAATTAGTCCCTAGGCTAGTTAGATTAAGCTACAACAATCTCGAAAACATAGAAATCATAAAAAACGAGACAAAAACACATACCAATCAAGCAAGGAGAAGTTGCCGAAATTAAAAGCTCCAAAAATGGCCTCCCAACCCTAACATTCTGTTGAAGATGAATAATAAAAGATGATGGCTTTGTTTTATTTGATTTATTTTTATCATTATTTATTATTTTACCTTTATAACCTTCAAAAATATTACTAATTTCAAAAATACCAAGCCATCAAATTTCGCTATCTTATTTATGGTCTATTTACCATATAAGGACTTAGCTATTTAATAATTTTATCTATTAGAACTCAACTTTTTCACTTTACGCGATTTAGTCTTTTTTATCAAATTGAGCATGCAAACGGTAAAATTTCTTAACAAAATTTTTATACGGTATTACTATCATGTTGTAAGTAATAAAATAATAATGAAATAAATTTTTTAACTTTAAATTTATGGTCCCGAAATCGCTGTTCTGATTTCACTGAAAACAAGCTACTATAGAGGCGCTACAAATTAGAGCAAAACTGGAACAATGAGGACTACTCAACTATATTCGAGGAACTTCAATGCTCAAATCAGGTAGTTTCTTCTCTTATGTATTAGGCGCACATGAAGGATAATTGTGCCAAAAAAAGTGTGGGGGGTAACATAGATATTTTTCAAAATTGTTTTTTTTGTTTTCGTTAATTTTTTCTTTGTGTGTTTGTTTGTGTGCGAGCTTGTAGCAATACAAGTCATTAGTTAGGAGCATGTAAATAGGATTCTATGTTTAAATTGTAAAATTAACTCAATAGTAATCGATTTTAGGTTGTTTAATATTACACTAATTAGTTCATTCTGTTACACTGTGAATAGGTGTTAGTGTGTTACGTACACCAAATGACAAATAGGTACATAAAAAGCATATGTGTTTATTTGAATAAAAAGCTGTTAGAGTGTTAATATTTAGTTAATTGTAATCCATGAATGGAGACACTTAGGGATGACCTAAGGCATTGTTTGTTGCTAGACAATTTCGAGCTAAAAAGTCAACCTTAATTCAAAATCCCTAGTACCCTAATTTTTTAGCCTAAATCCCTATTTCTTGATGAACCGTAATGGAAGCTGTAAGCCTAAATATGGTATCTTGATCTGATTTTCTTGGTCCCTGCACAAACTTAGATGTCAGACCATTGATATTGAGGGTTAGGTAGATACGATAAGATGGCTCCCAAAATAAAAGAAAAATAAGAGTTAACCTAAGGGAGAGTATAGTATGGTGAGTATACGAGTCTTGCAAACTTCTGCGTAAATAGAAAAATTGAAAAAAAAGTATCAAAAGAAAATTTTTGAAAAGGCTAAAATATCCAAGTGAGAATTTCACGAGAAAAATAGAAAAACAAAGTGAGTGAAAAAGAAAAAAATAAAGAAAGAAAGAAAATAAAAATTCCTCAATTTTGCACAAATATCTCGCTAAGATGTTTGTATTCACTAATATTGCACTATACCTTAGGAATTGGAGAGAAAAGGTAGTTGAGAGAAGGGGATATAATGTGGTGAGCTAAAGGGTCTAATCAGGGAAGTATTAGGGTCAACATATTGTGCCAAACTACTTTCGTGCTATTTTTTCGTGTTTATTCTTTAATTTTGAACCAACCTAAGCCATAGAATGTTACAAGCTGAAAAGACCTATGTGACCTAGGTGATACTATCCGTGGATGACAATTAGCTGAATTTTGACATTTCTAGTTACTTGTATTCTTCAAGCATAAATGCAAATTTTGTGTACTTGTTTCGATGGATTAATGTACTTAATGTTATTGAATTTGTTTATTTTGTAATTTTATGAACTAATGTGTGTGATATTGAAGGTAGAGAGTCAATTGTATATCATGTTAAGTTACTTATTTATTCACACTGTTTTGTGTACATTGCTTTGAACTAATATTTCTATGTGGCATGCTCAAGCACTGTTTAGTGGTTTTATTTTTTCTTGTTTTGTGTTTTCTATTTTGTTGCTTGAGGACAATTAACAACTTAAGTGTGGAGGAGTTTGATCTGCCACAATTCATTGTGACAAATTAAGGTTTTTTTGGCACTTAATCAACTTATTCTCTAATGTTTTATATGTTTTTATTCTGTTTTTGGTTTTTAGTATTGTAAGTTTAAATTATGAAAAATAAGCATTTTTACGCAATTTTGAGTTATGTCATGACCTAATGGGCAACTATGGGACTAGGGATGATTTAACGACTCTATTTAGTGTGTAGGACACTATTTTTAGGCGAAGAAGACGAAGGAGACTGCAGCATCGCGACACCAAGGAGTGGTGTCGCAACACCAGACTTTGAAGCCAATATAGCCATAAAATGAAGGCAATGTCGTGACACCGATCCTATAGTGTCACAACACTAGACGGCAATTAGGGACTAAATTCTGAAAATTTGATAGAGTTTAAAGTTAGAAGTGGAGAAGGACTACATTGTGAAGATAATTATTGATTTTGAGTAGTAGAGACTAAATTCAGAAAAAATTTGAAATTAAGGGGTAGAATTGAAAATAGAGAGCTAAATTTAGCTTAGAGTAAAATTAGTATAAAAATTTGAGGTTAAATATGGGTATGAAAATTAGTCTCAGTTTAGGGACTAAATTGAGGATTAAGCAAAATATGGTGTAACATTTGAAATTTAATGAAAATTGAGATATGTATTATTAATCTATTGTAATTATTTAAAATTTAATTTAAATATATGTGATAATGTGAATATTGAATTGAATATATGTGATAATGTATATATATGAGATTGAGAGATTTGATGAATTGAAAAGTGAAATGAAACCCTATTAACTATTTCGGGATTAGTTGGATATAGATGACATGCTATAGGATAGGAAGAGTTTAGGGATTACTTTAACTTTGAGTCGATGATGCACTGGGTGCCAATGTACTTCGGTTTGACCGATGAGACACTAGGTGTCAACGTATTATAATGTTGGGCACAGTTATTACTTAGGATTTATTCAATAAGGCACTGGGTGCCAAACTGGTGTATTGGTTGGATCCGTGCATCCGTCCGAGTTTGAGTTGTGTTACTAAGGAAATAAATATGAATAATGAAATTTAAATATGTGAAATGGAAATATAATATGTAAAATGGAAATGCAATATGTGACATAGATTGGAATGGAATGAAATCATGGTTTGAGCCATGACTATAGATCAATAATGAGGTTTGGTTTGTGCCATTTCATGATTAAAATATCAAATGATTTATGAGAGACAATTGAAAAAACAAGAGTTGTGAAATGAAACACTTATTAGAAACCGAAATGGAAATTGGGAATTGAATAATTGAAAATGCCATGTATGAATGTTGTAAAAATGTGTAAGGTAAATATTTAGGGTTTTTCCATGAATGTTCTTGCATGATTCTTGATAGTTTGGGGAAGATTATGAGTACTTGTTGTTAAATAAACAAGTTTTGTAAAGGGATTTTGATGAAAATTTCATTTAGGGACTTATTTATAAAAGTAGTAAAATTCCATGGTAAAAATGTGAAATGCTAATTTGTATGAGTTGGTATAGGTCCCTAGTGAATTTGGCTAGCATGAAATGTGGATGAAATTGCTTAAATTTCAATTTATGAACTTAAGGACTAAATTGTAAAAAAGTTAAAATAGTAGTGGCTAAATTATAATTTTGCAAAAATATGAATTTTGGACTGAATTGAATGGTATAAGTATTAAATGGATTGAATTTTCTTATTTAGATCAAGATAGATCTCGAACGGATCTAGATTGAGGAAAAGCTAAAACCTCAGATTAGTTGATCTCATTCCTAGTCTTGTCATTGAGGTAAGTTTGTATGACTAAATAACGTTTTAATGTTATATTGGTATATATATTCATGTATTATTTGACATGAAATTAAATGGTGGGAATCCAACGATGTTACGACGATTATGGATCTCCATTTGAACCTTAGGAATATATAGGATACAAATGAAATGTCGTTAGGGTTACCATATTCCGAGTGCTGGTCTTGAATGTCCTACCGATGGCTGAGGTTGATCAGCTGTTTAACGTCATAGCAATAATGTGCAAGCTTACACAGTCAATGCAAGTATAGTAGGTAGATATGAGTTTGTCGGATATAGATCCCTCTTGTTCTTGAGAAGTAATGATGGAGTGCAACAAACCTCCAGAGAGTACGTAATTGCACCTACACATACTCATGTAGTGACAGCCTTTGGCTAGATTCATTTTTCTAACGTTAGCATTGGAGTGTTCCCTCGTTAACATTTCACAATACACCCACTTTGGAGTGTCCCTTATTCATAACTCTCTATATATAAATAGTTGTAAAAGGCAGATTCATTCAAGATTCAAGGAATGCTACTAGCCATCCATTACTAATGCAACCTAAATCATTCATCAAAGAATTGAAGATACAACATTCAGTCAAATTTATCCAACTCATTCATTGATAATTCACATGATTCAAGAATTAAGCATTGAATGTAACAAAAATTTTCAAACACATTTGCATTAACCACAAATAAACCTTGCATGCTTCATTAAACTCAAAATTTTTTTATTTTGAAATGTGGGTGTATTTCAAAAACCTATATGCATTCCCCCAAACTTAAAGTTTGCATTGTCCCCAATGCACTAACATTAAAATGCAATGAAGATAAAAATGCAACGACAATGTGCACTAACAAAATGAAAATTACAACTACATGTAATGTATGAATACTACAACTAAAACTTAAAATAAACTAACTTAGTTTTCCTCAGCCATCAATGTGAATGCATGATGTTTCTTCTTCTTCCTCTTTTTCTCCTATTTCTTGCGCTTTTTGTCTTTGGAGAAGTTTCTCTTCTTTTCTTTGGGCGTCGTATGGTCCTCGAATCGCTCCTCAGTTTCCAACGTTGCCCCAGCATCATCTAGTACTTCTTGAGTAGGTGGAGTCACCTTGAGTGATCCAATATAGACCACTATCGCTAATCAGTTGTGGTGCTTTTCACTTGTTACCTCTGCAGCTTCCGACAATTTAGCTCCATCTTGCTCCAGATTATCAGTTGTTGCACCCACAAACTTGGATGCATTGACAATGTTCTCAGCAGCTTCTTTCTTAGTATTTTGTTCCTCAGCCGTCTCGTTCACAACTGCAACATGGACTTCCTCCTCTCCCACATCAACTTCCTCCTCAACAACTGGATCCTCTTGACCAGCAATGAAGTCACCCTCGAACAAGCTATCAATCATTCACATGCACTCTTCAATGTCCCTTAAGTCCTCTTCTTTCTCATCATCAAAGACGTACAGAATGGGAGAGGATTCCACTGATCTGTCTTGGTCCCCTAAGTCATCTTCCTCGGATAAGAGTTCACAATATCGGATGATCGGTAGGAACATTGGAAATTTTGGGAGTGGGGTCTGGCTTAACTGACTTAATGCAGCTACAATAGAGTTGTTACAGGCCTTGGTATAAGCGCAGAACAAATTTTATGATCTATCCATATCCTCTATTGTAGCGACAAGCCTGATCTGCTTATTCCTGATGGAATTGGCCAACTTCTAGATATCCTACATTTTGTGCAACAATGATGTCTCTGCAGTCAGGTTTGTTCCCTTGGTTTCTACCTTGGTTTTGCCCTTCCTTGTCTTGCTAGTCTCTGCCTCCTTCATTATCAATGTATCTTTGCCACGAGTCATTCTTTCAATAGAGGTTTCATTTATCGAGCATTTATTCTCCAGGACCTCTTCATCATCATGGGGTACGATCCCTTTCTGCTGGCATAGTAGCATCACCAATGATGGGAATACCAAAATTCCAGTTTGCCTGGCGATGGAGTCAGCAATTTACTGGTGGAGTATTGCGCCAACATCAATCTTTCTACCCTTAATAATTGAATGTATCAGGCACATTCTATCGAGGTTGATTGTGGTTCTATTAGTAGAGGGCAGTAGCCTGCAGTTGATAAAATAAAACTAGATTTTGCTTTGCATTGTCAAGAATAGGCGATGCATCATATAATTCTTTTGGTGTGAGCCCATCCACAATTCTCCTTACGATCTCTGTTGATAGTGTGAAATGATCTCTGACGTCCTTACGATCCCCGAATTAGCTTAGCGATACTATAAAAAAAAGGAAAATAACGGAAGTAAGCATAAAACTTAGTAAGTTTACAAGCAAATAAATAACAACATTTATCATAAATAATCATACTCATAAATCATCATCAAGTATCATGGTCTTTGCTTATTCTTTACTTACTCTCTTACTTGTTTACTTCCTAGCTTACGTAAATAACTCATGATTATAACTTCTCCTCCCTTGCTAAAATTTCTTTCTCAACTGATAACTGAAATATTCTTAACCCTTATAACTCATCTGAATCTATTTATTATGCTTTTACTTGAACTTTCATGTAACATAGTCTATTTACTAGCCTGTTGAACCACTTGGAATACTAAGGATACTCGGGTCTCCTATCAGATAATAACATGCCAAAGCCATGTCTTCCCAGACATGGTTTTACATGGGATGTTTCCTGTTGTGCTAATGCCATATCCCAAATATGGTCTTACATGGGAGTTCTCATATGGGTGCCCATCCCATGTCCCAGACATGGTCTCACGGGGGACCTCTCATCTCGGTGCCAATGCCATGTCCCAGGCATGGTCTTATGTGGGACCTCTTATAACCTCAATAATGCCAATGCCATGTCCCAGACATGGTCTTACATGGGATCTCATTCCCTTAATGTCATGACATTTGTATCCGATACATTCCTAATGTTTCAACGAGACTTTTTAACGCTGATTCTCTATCATCTCATACTTGAGTCAACATTAAATAATTTCATGAAATAAATACATAATTGCTGGAAAATAATAGCATCAGTAATAATTATTGAAATATTGCATTTTTTTACCGTAAACTTACCTTGGTACAAAATACGATCAAATCTAGCAACTTAGTCCTTAACCTTTTACCGTAAATTTTGCCATCTTTTTCCCTTTTAATTCTTTTTATTACCAAATGAATAAAATGCCCTTCATTAAAAATTTAGTTATTTTTATCTATGCATGCCCATTTTTGTCCATGAAAATCTAATTGTATAATTACCATTTAAGGACCTCTACTTCATTTATGCACTTCAATTAAATCTATTATCATCTAAAACTCATATTTACCCACTTTTATAATTAGACCCTAATATGCAATTCAGACATGTAATCGTTGAAATTTCTTATCGGTATTCTAACACATGCATCCAATCAATCGATAAATAATAAAAATTAATCACAATAAACTTTTCTATCTCAGATTCATGGTTTCGCAACCACTGTTCCGTTTAGGCCATATTTCGAGATGTTACATAGAGGCTAAAGAATTGAGAAATAAAAGTATAGCTTTAGTGAAAGTTCTTTGGCAACGTCACGAAATAGAAGAGGCTACATGGGAACCAGAAGAAGTATGAAAGTGCAATACCAGAACCTCTTTTCTGTTAAGATTTTCGAGGACAAAAATTCTTTTAGGGGAGAGTTGTAACAACCTGTTTTTAGTGAAATCAGAATAGTGATTTTAGGACCACAAATCCAATGAGTAAATTATTATTTTATTATTATTTTAATGTCTATGGAATGTTAGTAAAGTCGTATAAAAATTTCACTAAGAAATTTTGACTTTTGCATGCTTAATTATGTGAAAAGGACTAAATCATAAAAGGTGCAAAAGTAGAGTTCTATAAGTTAAAGGTAGCATTTAGCTATAGAACTTTAAAGTGAAAGGACTTAGACAATAATTAGACCAATAGATTAGTTAGTGGGATTCTATGACAAGTTTTTATTGAAATTTTTAATGTTTTTAAAGGTTATATTGGTAATTAGGTAAATAAAGGTTAAAATAATTAAAACAAAATTCATTCATCTTCTCTAAATGTTGTCTTCACCGGAAATTGAAGGCTACAAATCCATTTTAGGGTTCTTTCATTCGGCTACAACAAGGTTTAGCATGTAAGTGATTTTTGAGCTCGTTTTTAATGATTTTTATGTTTTCGGGATCGTTTTAGCTTAATCTAGCTAGCCCAAGGATCAATTTGCTAAACTGTTAAAAATTTAGGGTTATGCCATGAATTTTCTTGAATGGTTCTTGATATTTTATGGAAGATTATGAGTCCTTGTTGTTATATAAACAAGTTTTGTAAAGGGACTTTTGATGAAATTGTCATTTCGGGACTTATTTATATAAGTAGTAAAATTCCATGGCAAAATTGTGAAATCTTGATTTGTATGAGTTTGTATTGGTCCCTAGTGAATTTGCATAACATGAAATGTGGATAAAATTTCTTAAATTTCAATTTACGAGATTAAGGACTAAATTGTAAAGAAATTAAAATATTAGTGGTAAATTATAATTTTGCAAAAATAGGAATTTTGGACTGAATTGAATAATATAAGTATTAAATGGATTGAATTTGTCTATTTAGATCAAGATAGACCTTGTACGGATATAGATCGAGGAACAAATAAAGCCTCGAATTAGTTAATCTCGTTTCTACGTCTTTGTCATTGAAGTAAGTTCGTATGATTAAAGAACATTTTAATGTTATATTGGTACATATATTCAAGTATTATTTGTTATGAAATTAAATGGTGGGAATCCAACGATGTCACGATGATTATCGAGCTCCGTTTGAACCTTAGGATTACGTAGGATACAAATGACATGTCTTTAGGGTTACCATGTTTAGGGTGCTAGTCTTAAATGTCCTACTGATGGCTGAGCTCCTGCATTTGTTGTGGATAGTCTATAGCTTGTGTGAGCAACATCATATAGCTTACATTCTGACCTACAGCTTGTGTGAGCAGAACCATTTCACAGCTCATGTGAGCAACGATGTAAAGGAAAAGGAAATATTACGATTATATGTTTAGCACACTTCGTGTGAGCTTTCCTGCGTATCCGATGATATTCTAAATGATTCAACGGGCATGAAAGGAAAGGAACAGTAAGTGTTCAAATGAATTATGTCATGAATCTATGAGAAGGATTGAAAAGGAAATATTCAATGAAAGTACATTTATGTTCATGAAAATGATGATTTCAAATGATGTTGTTCATGTATAATGACTTACCTTATGTTAATTTAAGTGAATTATGAGTCGATACATTAACATGTGTTGTTAATGGTGCTTAGGCTTGTTCCAAGCTTATGGTTGGATTGTATCATGATTAATTTTAAGGTTATGCATTGAAATGGTAAGTTATGTTCATGTTTTTCAAACTTACTAAGCATTGTATGCTTACATAGTTTTCTTTCCTATGTTGTATAGATAATTGGAAGCTCGATTGATTTGTAAGCTAATCAGAGATCTATCACACTCTCTTGTGCTTATATTAGTAGTTTTTTATGTTATGGCCAAGGCTATAATGGCGCGTATAGGTGGACTTGTGTTTGATGTTAGTTGAGAAGTTTGCCATGTATATGTTATTCTGGTTGATGTACTTTTGGTACCTTGTTGGTGTGTGTTAATATGGTTAAGTTGATGCATGTTTCAATAGTCAATTTGGTATGTAATGGAATAGTTTCCATGTGGTCAAGTTATGGTATGTTTTGAGATGGAAATGAGCTATATGTGTAGGTTTAAAATATGGTCAAATACGCACATGTTTAAGTAAGTTGTATGTTTTCTTTTGAGATGGTCTATTGAATTGGTTTTTTCATGCATGTTTTGGTAAAGTTTTGGTGCTTTGAATTTGTGGACAAAATGCTTGAAGGTACACATATGGGTTGGTGATGGAAATGGCTTGATTTTGGCCAATTTCATGTCCACACGACCTGAGACATGGACATGTGACTCAGCCGTGTGTGGCAATGGCCATGTGACATGACCGTGTGTCCCCTGTAGGTTTTAAGGTTTGCAAGTCAAGCTGTTACACGGCCTAGCACACGACTTGGCACACGGGCATGTGAGGCCATTTCAAGAGTTACACGGCCTTGCAGACGGGCGTGTGGCTAGGCTGTGTGACCTAACTTTGAAAGTTACATGGGCACAGACATAGGCTGGAACACAATCATGTGTCCCTATTTTGAATGTTACACGGCCCGAGACATGGGTGTGTGTCTCAGTCATGTGACCCCTGCAGTTCAAATTTTCTAACTTTTTCCTGAACTTTTTGAATGATTTCAATCCCAAATTGTTTCTAAAGTGTTTTTGAGGCCTTAAAGGCTCGATCAAGAGACGATATGCATGTAGATGAATGTTTTATGTCATGTTTATATTGAGGTACTAAATGTATGTTTTAAAGTTATGATTTTATAGAAATGATCTATAACCCTTTTCTGGAGACGGATATGGGTTAAGGGTGTTACATTGTTTAAGGTCAAGCCGATAATTTTTTATCAGATTAAAATAACAAAGTTAGATTGTAATAGCTCATTTTTAGTGAAATCGAAACAGTGGTTTCGGGACCACAAATCTAATTCCGTAAAAAAATTATTTTAAAATTATTTTATGGTCTACCGTATGATTGGAATATCGTATAAAAATTTTGTTATTTTTTTTACTGATTATATGTTTAATTAGATGGAAAGGACCAAATTGCATAAAATGCAAAAGTGAGTTCTAGCAGCTATAAGTATGAAATAGCTATGGAATGCAAAACTAGAGGTCCTTATATGGTAAATAGACCATTAAGAGGGATTTAGTAGATAATTATGATGATTCATCCATGGAAATTTAAGAAAAGAAAAGGGACTAAATTGAAAAGATGTAAAATTCATGGAAAATTTCTAAATTTTATGAAATACATGGGCCGTTAATGTTATATGTCAAAGTCGGTTAGGCTTGGAATAAATATTAAATTGCATGAATTTCATTTTTCGAGCCTAGGGACGAAATTAGAATTAGTTAAAAGTATAAGGGAAAAATGGTAATTTTGCCTAAGAAATGAATTGGATTGTATTGAATATGAATTGTATTAAATTGATGTTAAGTTTATTTGTATAGAGTCGGATAACTCAAATACGAAGTAAGATTGTGGAAAATAAAAAGTGTCGGATTAGTATATTACAATTCACGAACAATTGTCAAGGTAAGTTCGTGTAGCTAAATTGTGTATATATATATTTTTGAATTGAATGTTGTATGTGTGAATTGTGTAATTGCTATTGATATGAAATTGATTACATATCCGACAAAGCCCGATAAACGTTAAGTCCCGTTTGAATAGATAAAATTCAATGAATACAGGGTTCCTGAATTGGTTGTGGTCCTGCATATGTTGCGGACACACCATAGCTCGAAAGAGCGTCTTGTTATTAGCCCTCTCGAGCTTCTCGTTATATGGTTCTTGCGAGGTTTCCGTTAATAGCTCTTTTGAGCATCTCGATTAGTTGTGATCCTGCATGTGTTGTGGACACTCCGCAGCTCTTATGAACGTCCCGATATATGGCTCTTAGTGAGCTTCCTGATTAAAGGCTCTTTCTGAGCTTCCTGATTAATGGTTCTCCGGAGCTTCCCGATATGGCTCACTTGAACTTCCCGATATATAGCTATTCAGAGCTTCTTGATTAATGGCTCTTCAGAGCTACCCGTTATTGGCTCGTATGAGCTTCCTAATTATGGCTCTTATGAGCTTCCTGTTATATAGCCCGGATAGGCTTCTCGTTACATGGCACACATGAGCTTCCCGTTATATGGCTCTAGAGAGGGCTTTCTAGTTATGTGCTTTAACGAGCACTCTCAAATATGAATTGACAAATTACAGATTCGTACATTGCATGTGTATTACCGTGTATCCATCGATATTTCAAATGGTTCAATGAACAAAATTCTGATATAAGTTAAGAAGAATTCTAAATGAGATACTACCTGTATACACCTGAAAACACATGAAAATTTGATAGTTGATGAGCTCATCCTTGATTTTTGATATTCACACGAAATACATGACTAACATGTTTGATGAAGTTGTATGTTTAGGCTATTAGCGAAATTGCTTGGATGAATTTTTGTAAGCTTACCTTAAATGTAAATGTATGGTAAGTTAATTTCCCGTTATACGAACTTACTTAGTATTAAAATGCTTAATCTGTTTTATTTATACTATTTTATAGTACTTCAGAAGCTTGTTGGATTGGAGGCTTGGCTGAGATATCTCACACTATTAATCTATCCAATAGCTCGTTTCGATATAAATAGTAAATTTTTAGGTTATGATGGCATGTATAAGCTAAATTTTGCCAATGATGGCATGTAAATGTATAGTTGGAACAAGCCATTGGTATGGCTTGTAATTGATATGTGTTTTGGTATGTTTAAATGATAGTTAATTAATAGGTATGGTTTGATTTGGTATAGTTAATACAAATAAGTTATATATTATTGATCAATTAGGTAATATTGAATACTTGGATGTATGAGGTATTATGATATGCTTAAGACTTGTATTTGGCTTGTTTCGGTTGCTTGGTTATGGCTTATATATGTGTTATTTGATGTGTTTAGGATGAAGCTAAAAAGGATGAGAAGTTAAAAAGGATGAGAAGTTTGGCTTAAAAAATGACCTTATTTTGTCCACACAGGCATGTGTCTCAACCGTGTGTGACAGATGGCCTAGCACATAGGCGTGTGTAATGGCCATGTGTCCCCTGCATCTTTAAAATTTCAAAATATAATGCTAAAAAATGATCACATGTCTAGCACACGGGCATGTGGCTTGTTCGTGTGACCCCTGCACCTATACACGGCCTGGTACACGGGTGTGTGACTTGGCCATGTGACCCAAGCCAGAGAGTTACACGGGTATTGGCACGGGCTGGAACACGACCGTGTGCCCTATTTCGAATGTCCACACGGCCTGAGACATGGGCGTGTCTCTTGGCCGTGTGAGCTACATAGCCTGGCCACACGGGCGTGTGTCCCCTGCACCTAGGAAAAATTTTAAAATTTCGTAAAAAGTTCTCTGAGTACCAAGTTTAGTCCCGACTTGTTTCTAATGTATGTTTTGGGCCTCAAGGGCTCATTTAAGGGACTTTATGAATAATATCTGACATGAATGTTTAATAATATAAAATGTCTGTATTTGATTTGTTATTTTAGTAATACTTCGTAACCCTATTCTAGCGACGAATACAGGTTAGAGGTGTTATATATATGATGCCAAATTATTGAAGAAAAGAGAAATGGTTCAAAAGGGCTCAATAGAAAATTTCAGCATTGATGATTGCAATTGTCTGAGGTTTCGTTATCGAATCTATGTTCTAAACGTTGTAGATTTAAAAGAGTTGATAGTTCGAAAAGCTCACGATAGTCCTTTTGCCTTTCATCTTGAAGGAACGAAAATGTATTGTGATCTGTGGGAATTGTATTGGTGGCCCAAAATGAAAAGAGAAATAGTTTAGTACGTAGCTAAATGTTTAACTTGTCAGTAACTTAAGGCAGAACATCAGGTTCCCAGAGGATTACTTCAGCTTATTTCTATTCCTAAGTGGAAATGGGAATGCTTCATGATGGATTTTTTAACGGGGTTATCTTTACTTTCAAGCAAGAAAAATATTGTGTGGGTGATCGTTGATCAACTTACGAAATCGGCTCATTTCATTGTAGTTAGGATTGACTAGTCACTTAAAAAACTTGCTAAATTTTATATTCAGGAAATTGTTTGATTCACGGCATTCTTATGTTGATTATCTCCAATCGAGATCCACGATCCACTTCGAGATTTTGGAAAGAGTTGCATGAATCTCTTGGTATGAGATTCAACTTCAGCATAGCTTTTCATTCGCAGACAGACGGACAATCTAAACGTGTTATTTAGATTTTGGAGTATATGTTTCGCACTTGTATAATCTATTTTGAATCAGGTTGGAAACATTATTTACCTTTGGCCTAATTTGTATACAATAATAGTTTCCAATCGACAATTCAAATGGCTTCGTATGAAGCCTTATATGGTCGTAGGTGTTAAACACTTGTTTGCTAGATGGAATTGTGTGAAAGAAAAGTTGTTGGTCCAGAATTGATTTAAGAAACGGAAGATATTGTTAAGATAATCCAAGATAGATTGAAAACAACCTTCAATAGACAAAAATCATATTCAGATTTGAAACATCGGGAAATTGAGTTTGTTGTTGGTGACAAGATGTCTCTTAATGTTTCAACCTGGAAGAAAGTTTTGAGATTTAGCTAAAAAGGGAAGCTGCGTCCTTGTCTTATTAGACCGTATGAGATCATTGAAAGAGTGGGACCAGTTGCACATCGATTGACATTACCTGCAGAATTACAGAAAATGCACAACGTTTTTCAAGTTTCGATGCTCAGGAGGTATTGTTTAGATCCTTCTCACATTATTCTCACGGAAGAAATTGAAATTCGACTTAACTTGTGTTATGAAGAAGAACCGATTGAAATTTTAGCCCGCGAAGTGAAAGAGTTGTGTAATAAGCATGTTCCATTAGTGAAAGTTCTATGGCGTAGTCATAATGTTGAGGAAGTGACTTGGGAGCCAAAAGAGACAATGAGATCTTAATATCCCCACCTTTTTTCAGGTAAATTTCGGGGACAAAATTTATTTAGGGGGAGAATTGTAATGACCCGAGAGTCAATGATGTTAGAAAGTGTATTTTTGGGATTCCGTTTCTACAAACCAGACCCATAAATATTTAATAAAAATATTTATGGAGTTATTTTAGAGGAAAATTAAATTTTGGATAGGTAAATTGCATGAATTAGGAACTATTATGGTATAGAGTCTAAATTGCGTAAAGGTCAAAAGTTGTATTATAGATTTAAATAAATTAAAGTGACTAAAATAGTAAATATACATTTATTTTTGTTTAAGTGGACGACACTAATGATGAATATATATTTATATATGTTAACTTATTATATATATTATAGTAAATAAGATGAAAACTTAATGTATATATATATTATATAATAATAGATATTGCTTTAAAACAAAAGCCAAAACCATTTTCTTTTATGTTTGACATGCAAAAATTAAAAGAAAGAAAAAGAAAGAAAGAACAAGAAGAGACCGACGACAAAACTTAGGGGTTTTAACTTTTCAACTTAAATTGGTTAGTCAATCTAGTCCATTTTCTTGTAATTCTTATATGTTAGAATCCCGGTACTTAGACCTACCCGACCCATGGTATAACTTTTAGTATTATTCAAGGTTGAAGATGTTACCATTGTTGATTAATTAAAGTTTTGGGATTAAATTGATAGATTTTAAAGTTAGAAGTGGAAAAGGACTAAATAGTGAAGATAATTGTTGATTTTGAGTAGTAGGGACTAAATTGTGAAAAATTCAAAAAAAAGGGGTAGAATTGAAAATAGAGAACTAAATTTAGCTTAGAGTAAAATTAGTATAAAAATTTGTGGTTAAATATGGGTATTAAAATCAGTATTGGTTTAGGGACTAAATTTATCTTAGAGTAAAATTAGTATAAAAATTTGAGGTTAAATATGGGTATTAAAATTAGTCTTGATTTAGGGACTAGATTTAGGATTAAGCAAAATGTGGTGTAACATTTGAAATTTAATGAAAATTGAGATGTTTATTATTAATCTATTGTAATGATTTTATTTCGTAGCAAAGGTCATCCTAGAATCCTCAAGTAAGAAGGGAAAAGACAAGGTCGATGTCGAGTAGCTCGGAATATACGGTTTGTGTTTCTATAATTCGAATTATGTTATAAATTATTGCATATTGCATTCTTATGTATGGTAAGCATTTGAGGTGGGTACCCTTGTACTTTGGGATTAAATTGAATCCAAGGTTGATTGGAATGGACTGATTTTGTATATTATGAAATGTGTTGCTTATGTGAATATTGAATTGAATACATGTGATAATGTATACATATGAGATTGAGACATTTGATGTATTGAAAAGTGAAATGAAACCTTATAACTATTTCAAGCTAAGTCGAATATAGATGGCTTGCCATAGGATAGGAAGAGTTTAGGGATTACTTAAAATTCGAGTCGATGAGGTACTGGGTGCAAATGTACTTCAGTTTATCTGATGAGACACTGAGTTTCAACATATTATAGTGTTGGGCAAAGTTATTACTTTGAATTTATTCGATGAGGCATTGGGTGCCAAACTGGTGTGTTGGTTGGATCCGCTTATCCGTCCAAGTCCGGGTGATGTTAATGGGGAAATAAATATGAATTATGAAATTTAAATATGTGAAATGGAAATGCAACATGGGAAATGGATTGGAATGGAATGAAATCATGGTTTGAGCCATGAATATAGATTGACTATGGTCCATTTGAATATGAATCAATAATGTGGTTTAGTTTGTGCCATTTCATGATTAAAATATCAAATGATTTATGATAGAAAATTGACAAAACAAGAGTTGTGAAATGAAGCATGTATTAGAAACCAAAATGGAAATTGGGTATTGAATAATTGAAAATGCCATGTATCAATGTTGTAAATGTATGTAAGGTAACATAGTATTACCATGAAAATTTTATATTTAATTTGATTGAAAATTTTGGTTGAGAATTTATGTGATTATATATATTATTTATTTTAATATTCAGGTTATAGAAATACCACTGAGTTATCTCAGTATATGGTTTTTTTCTTATGCGTAGGTTAAGTACTTTTCAGTTTATCGACAACTTAACATCTAACAAAAATCCCGGACTTAAGCTTGGTGATGTTTTATTTTTGTAATGGCATGTACCTATGAAGTCTTTGGTTGATGTTGTTTTGTTAATCTGATGATATTTTGGGTCCAAGTGTATTGGTATTTACGTGTTCATATGGTTGTGATTAAATCTATGTTTTGGTATGTTAGCCAAGCTAATGTTTTGCATGTGTTTTCATTTAAGCTTGGTAGCCTAAATAGCTAAAACATTAGTTCAATTATGGCAAATTAGTATGAATGATAGTTTGGATGATTGATGCCTTACTAATGTGTTTGCAAATATAAAATGTGGTACCAATGAGGATACATTGGCTGGGCACTTAAGATGGATGATTAGACACATTTTAAGCATGTTTAATTGTGTTTTGAATAGGTTAAATGGATGGTAATTTGGTTGCTTAGTGTCCAAGTAAGCATTATTTGGTAAACTTGAGTTTTAAGGTGCATTTAGGTACACAGGACCTGAGACACGGTCTTTCACATGGCCGTGTGTGTTAGCCCTGTGACCCAAGTTAGTGAGTTACATGGGAAGAGACATGGGCTGGGACATGGCCGTGTGTCCCAACTTCGAAAGTCACACAGTCTGGGGCATTCTACATGGCCCTGTGACCCCTGTTTCAAGAATTTTTGAAATTTTCCCTGAACTATTAGAATTGTCTCAAATTAGCCCCTGCTTGTTTATAGGCTATTTTTAAGGTTCTGTAAACTCGAATTAAGGACTATAAGAGAATTTTCACTCTGATTTAGAAATGAAATAGCAAACTTAAATTAGGTGAAGTAGGTCATTCTACTAATATCGTGGAAGGTAGTAGTCAGAGTATAGTTCAATACCTTGATACTAATAATTGAAATAGTCTTGTTTTGTATACAACTTCTAGCTTTCAAGAGAGAATAAATAGTGGTAAGAGGGTAGACAATGGAAAACCAAGTTTAGCATTGCATAACATATCTCATCACTCAATTGCTCAAGATAATTATATAGAAATATTAAATTACAATGTACTGTTCCCTCTATAATATGATGTTAATGGTCAGTTTGCACTTTTTATTATCTTGTAATTAAATGTTCTTATTATTTAGTAATGCCGTGACCCTAATCTGATGACGGAGGTGGGTTAGGGGTGTTACATGTACAATACAAATTTGGGATTAAATTCAATGGTTGGCGCAATTGTATGATATGGATGTTGTTTGTTTCAATTAGTTCAATCTGTTATATGTATAGTTGATGCAAGTAATCTGTTTAACAAAATGTTGTTGACTAATACACTGTTTGTTAAGGGTTAACGAATATTTTTAGGAGCAGTGGGGTTTTAATTGAAGTTAACAGTTAACTTACTGGTATTTTCGAAAGGGAACAATGGTTGTTCCAGTAAGAAAGGTCATAAAAAAAACAATCCTATTCGGAATTTACAACTGTTCCCTAGATTTACCACTGTTCTAATTTTAAAAATTGACTAAAGAATAAAGCATAACATAATTTTATTTTACAAGTATGTTGTATATTATGGTTGTTTTGCACGGTGTTTGGGAATGCAAGGTTATAGCCCGATAACCCATTTATTTTATTATTTACAAAGGTTGTAAATTTATAAATACGGCCTGAGTGTAGTGCCTTTCTATACTTTCTATTGTATTTCTTTTCTCACTTTACTCCCTCGTATGTAAAATGAGTTTCTAAAATTTGTAAATTTGTTCGAGTTACTGCGGAATAAAGGAGTTGAAGGTAGAGCTGCCTAATGCGAAGAAGAAGCTTGAGAAGCATCTTGCACCCTTAGAACTCCTTTTGGGATCTCCCATTGGCTTGGGAGGAACCGCATTAGTTTTGTGGGCTATAATCAATGCATTTTATTTACTGTTTTATTTTTTTCATGTATGTGATGAAATGGATGATATATTAGCATGTATGTTATTAAAATTGATGAGATCAATTAAAATATTAATACGCCAAATTGACTATTAATGGTGAGATAATTATTTTTTGACACCCTCAGTAAAATATTAAGTTAAAATAGCCTTCCAATATTTACCTTCATTAGAGCCTCAATCAATACAATGTAGGTTATGTTAAAGTGAAGCACTTGTATCTATCTTGGTCAAACACGAAGAATAAGTGATATTCGTTGGTTACAATATTGGTTAATAAATTAACTAGGTTACTCTAATAGGATTAGAAACCTAGAGGCAAGAGATTTGGATAATCATGAGATGATTGGAACAAAAGTTGCCCACCAAATTGTAAAGAGTTATATATGATGTAATTAGCAAGTTTTGCTTACCTAAATAACCATAATCTTGAGAGTAAGGCTAACACTAAATTAAGAGGAGGTAAAATACAGATCCTTACCCGCTAGAAAAACTTGAGAGAAATGATTTTCTGAAATTAATCCATGAGGGTTATTAATTTTGAATAAAATAGTGGGAGCATCATTTAATAAAGTCCTTTTAATGATTATAATATACTTGGTAAATTTACTCATGCACATATTTGACTCTTGTAGATTTATTATGGTAAACATCACGAACTCATTATCACTGCGATCCGTCCTTGAGAAGGACAAGTTGAATGGCTTAAACTTCCTTGACTAGTTTCGTAACTTAAGGTTTGTCCTCAAGCAATAACGTAAATTGTATGTCATTGAAGAACCCATTCCTAATGAGCTAGAGACTAGTGCCTTTAGAGCTGTAAATGATGCTTATAAGAAGCATCTTGATGACATGGTAGACATAGGATGTCTAATGCTTGCTACTATGACTCCTGAGCTTCAAAAGAAACATGAGGATATGGTTTCTTATGATATGATCCAGCACCTCAAGGAATTATATGAGAGGCAAGCACGTTAAGAGAGGCATGAGACCTCAAAGGATCTATTTCGATGCAAAATAGTGGAGGGAACTCCTATTAGAACTCACATTCTCAAAATGATAGGCTATATAGAAAGCCTTGAAAAACTTTGATTCCTCTAGGTGATGAATTGGCCACCGATGTTTTTCTGCAATCGTTGCAGGATAGTTTTAGCCAATTTGTCCTTAATTTTAATATGAATGAGATTAATAAGACTTTGCCACACTTACTCAGCATGTTGAAAACTACTCAAAGTAACATAAAACAGGCTAGACCTAAGCCCATTCTAATGGTTTGCAAGAATAAGGGCAAAGTAAAGCCTATGGCTAAGGCAAAGCCTAAAGAAGGAAAATGTTTTCATTGCGGTGAGACAGGTCATTAGAAGAGGAACTGCCCTATCTATCTTGAAGAGGTCAAGAAGGCAAAGGGAAGTGGAGCGTCCACTTTAGGTGTTTATGTCATTAATATTAATTTATTAACTTCTACTTATTGGGTATTAGATATCGATTGTGGTTCTCATATTTTTACCTCTGTACAGGCACTGCAAAGGAGTAGGAATTTCGCTAAAAGAGATGTGGACATGCGAGTTGGAAATGGAGCAAGAGTGAATGCATTACCTGTAGGAACACATATTTTATCCTTGCCTAGTGGACTTGATTTATGCTTGGAGGCTTGTTATTTTGTGTTCAGTACGACTAAAAAAATTATTTCAATTTCTTGTTTAGATAGAATTGGTTTTGAGATAATTATTAAGAATAATTATTGTTCATTTTATCTCGATAATATTTTCTATGGTTCGACACAATTACTTAACGGCTTATACATTTTAGATCAAGCTATGCCTATTTATTACATAAATACTAAAAGATAAAAAAGAATTCCTCTAATCAAACTTATCTTTGGCATTGTCGTTTGGGCCATATAAGTAAGAAGCGCATATCAAAGCTCCATAAAGATGGATTTTTAGATTATTTTGTTTTCGAACAATTTGTTATATATGAGTCTTCTTGATTGGGTAAAATGACTAAAGCTCATTTTAATAGTAAAAGTGATCGAGCTAGTGATTTATTGGGATTAATGCATAGTGATGTGTGTGGGCCAATGAATACACAAGCCAGAGGGGGTTTTTAATACTTCATTACTTTCACTGATGACTTCAGTAGATATGAGTATATTTATCTTATGCGCCATTAATATGAAGCTCTTGAAAATTTTAAGGAATTTAATAATAAAGTACAAAACCAACTAGGAAAAAGTATTAAGGCACTTTGATCAGATCGAGGAGGAGAATACTTAAGCTTAGAGTTTGATGAGGTTATGAAGCAGTGTGGGATTGTCTCACAACTTACACCTCCCAATACTCCACAATGGAATAGAGTTTCTAAGAGGAGAAACCAAACATTGTTAGACATGGTTCGATCAATGATGAGTCATGTTGATCTTCTTACTTCCTTTTGGGGACATGCACTTGAGACAGCTGCCTTCACACTAAATTGCGTTCCATCTAAGTCGATTCAATATACACCATATGAGATGTGGACAGGGAAGCGTCCTAGTATGACTTTTATGAAGATTTAGGGTTGTGAAGCTTATGTTAAACGTCAAATGTCTACAAAGCTTTAACCCAAATCTAAAACATGCATCTTTGTGGGATATCCTAAGGAAACTAAATGCTATTATTTTTTTAATTCTACTGAGAATAAAGTGTTTGTTGCTAGGGCAGAAGTCTTCCTAGAAAGAGAATTTGCCTCTAGAAAAGGAAGTGGTAGAAAGATTGAACTCAAAGAAATTCGAGTACAACAATATATCACTAAACTAGAGATTGAACAACAACAAGTTCCACAAGTTGTTGCAGAACAATCAACTGTTGTGGAAACACAACCATTATGAAGATCTTTAAGAGAACGTCATGTACCTGAGAGATATGGATTTCTTATTACAACAGATGGTGATGTTCTGCTTATGGATCATGATAAGCCTAGGACTTATCAAATAGTGATGGTGAACCCAGACTCTGAGAAATGATTAGAGGCCATGAGGTTTGAGATGGATTCCATGTCAGAAAACCAAGTATGGATCTTGGTTGACCTACCTAAAGGGGTTAAACCCATAGGGTGAAAGTCGGTTTTCAAAATAAAAACTGATCCATGTACAAACATACAAAGGGCAATTGGTCACTAAATTAGCAATAGCTACATTTCATGATTATGAATTCTGGCAAATGGAAGTCAAAATAACTTCCCTTAATGGGAAACTGGAAGAGGATGTGTACATGACACAACCTGAAGGTTTTGTCAATCCGAAAGACGCTGGAAAAATATGCAAGATAAAAAGATCCATTTATGAATTGAAGCAAGCTTCTCAAAGTTGGAATCTTTATTTTAATGATGTAATCAAAGAGCTTGGTTTTATCAAACATGAAGACGAACCTTGTGTTTACAAGAAAGTTAGTGGGAGCACTAATTTATTCTTGGTACTATATGTATATGACATATCTACCTTGCAGTTTGTTAAGACTTGGGTAGGATGTCATTTTTTTATGAAGGAATTGGGTGAGGCCACAAAATTTTTAGGAGTCAAAATCTATAGAGATAGATCAAGGCGACTCATAGGTCTAAGCCAAAGTACATACACAGATAAAGTACTGAAAATGTTCAGTATGGAAGAATCGAAAAAAGGATTCTTACCTATGAGACATGGTATCTCACTTTCGAAGGAAATGTGTCCTTCAACTCCAAAAGAGAGAGAATGAATGAGTAAGATTCTACATGCTTTAGCTATTGGGTCTATCATGTATGCCATGCTATGTACTCGTCCAGATATATAGTAAGCTTTAAGCATGACAAGTCGATATCAAGTAGATCCCGATGAAGGTCATTGGGTAGCAGTTAAAAATATCCTTAAGTACATGAGAATGACTAAGGATACATTCCCTATATATGGAGGTGAGGAAAAACTAACTGTAAAAGGTTACACTGATGCTAGCTTCCAAACCAACATAGATGATTCACGATCACAATTAGGTTTTGTGTTTTGCCTTAACGGTGGTCCTGTAAGCTGGAAAAGTTCAAAGCAAGGTATAGTTGTTGATTCTACAACAAAGGCCGAGTATATTGCAACTAATGAAGCTGCAAAAGCTGCTATTTGGATCAAGAAGTTCATATCTGAACTAGGGGTTGTGCCTAGCATATCAGATGATATAGAACTTCGTTATGACAACAATGAGCCATTGCCCAAGATCTCACTAGCGATCCAAACATATACTTAGGCTCTTTCATCTCATTAGAGAAATCATTGATCAAGGAGATGTGAAAATTTGCAGAGTACCAACAGATGATAACATTACTAATCCACTGACGAAGCCTCTGACATAGTAGAAGCATGATCATCACACTAAGTCACTTGGTATTAGATATATGAGTGATTGGTCTTAGTGTTAGAGGGAGATTGTTAGAGTATGACCAAAGCCTAATCAAGAGATGATTTTAATCACATATTCATTCTACCTTGTTTATTAATAAAAGGCATTGCCATTGTTATTTTACTTTCACTTTTTGTGTGCATAAAATAAACTGATTTATAATAATGTCCCCTGAATAATATGATTATTCTTAAAAGGTCCCTAGTCAAGTATTATTGTGGGCTTGGACAATAATAATGCATTAAGACTAATATGTAGTTAATTGATGACCAAGTGTTGTCATTGACATAGGGATGTCAACATCAATACTTGAGTATTTGTTAGAGAACAACATACTGGACTGACCCGCTATGAGTATGTTTCTTGGATTATTATATAATAGTCACAACATTACTCATAGTGATAACTATGTCTACAATCCTTAGACTTGAGATCACCATTGTCCCAACATAGTGAGTCGTGCATTTTGATACAGTCAAATGTCTACTATAACAGGTTGTACTATAAAGACTGATGTTGGGTATGCAACAGTCTATGTAGTGGGATATGATTGATCAAGATAGGATTTGTCCGTCATACATAATGGGAGCAATATCTTAGGCCACTTGATGCAGTGAAACTAGAAATGCATGGCCATGCTCAAATAAGTTAATATGAGATGTTGCACTTATTTGTCTATTGTAGTCTACTTTGAGTATCAAGAAACATGAGATTGGACTTTACAACTGTGACTATTCCCTGACTTGTGTCCAAGGACAAAAGGATATAATACATGGAAATTTATCACAGAAAGGTTATGTCGAACCACAACTTCTTGTAACTTGGGTAGCGATGATGCATTGCTAGATGCCACTCATTCCTTGTAACGTTAGAAGTGTTCTAGTATTACTACCAATTTTACAATAGCCTACAAGATCACACCCTATGGTTGAAATGAACAGAATCTAAACACAGTTGGTATTAAATTTAATTGTCATGAGAATTATATTAATTATTGAATTCATTTAATTTGACAGTTAAATAATAAACATAACGTATGTAAAAAATAAAGTTGTAAAAGAATAGAGAACATAATTATAATAAATGTATGAATTTGATTCATATAAAAAATTAATTGTTTACCGAAATTACTAAAATAAAGTGTTATAATAATTTCGATCAAACATAAAATATATAGAAATTAATATATTTTTGGAAAGGATATTACATTATGATATTTTCCATATATTTTCTGGCACCAAAAAGGGGTGATTCCGATTTTAATATGGATATTAAAATAGAAGGGAATCATAAAAACCCTAAGGTGAGAGAGTGTTACAAACATTAACCATGAAAAGGAAAAGAAACCTAGGTCTAGCAGCCGCATTGTTTTAAAAAAAAAACTCTATTAAACGTTCATAGAGAGCTTTTTCCCGTTCGTTCATAATTGGGGGACTACATAAAGGCCGAGATGATTCTGTTGCGGCTTTGGATTGGTAGCATGCGAAAGGGGATTAAACTAGGTAGCGTGCTCAAGGGGATTATACCAACAATGGTTCCTTTTTTTTAGATTTTGAAAGGTATATTTTCAAACCTTTCCTTCTCGATTAATTCCTCATGCATGGGTTCCTTGTTTGGATCATCGAAATAATTTTTCCGCTACGCCACGGGGCATCTCGACGACCCAACACTAGGTTCATGCATCAACTTTTCCTATTCCCTATTTTGACTACACAAGTCCCCTTTAGCATAGATCCAATAATTTTACCTAATTAATTATTAATGTAGGGTTCTAATCAATCAACTAGTCGATACCCTAGCAGGATCTTCCAATCTTCCACTAGAATAGCTAGGCAACAAGAACTACTTATCTTCTGACCTCACATTCAAGGCTGGTTCGAGGTTAAGGTGTTCACGGATATGCCATACAGATTTTTGGTTAATTCTCACCTAAATGACTGGCTAGAGTCGTCAAGACTAGGGTTTTAATTCTTCTGCTCCCAAATATTTGATTCGCTAAGAAACTCTATCATCCAATCAATTAATTGTGTTAAAGCAACTGAAACACGCAAAGTATGTATAAAGCATAAATGGATTCTGATCTTTACACAAACAATCATCTAACAATGTTAAAGAAAGAGATATAAAGAATAGAATAAGGAAAAGAGATGCTCATGGGTTTACTGATGACAGCATGGCTCGGGAACAATCTCCACTCACGTAAGTCTCACTTCAGAATAGGATCTTCCAATTACAAGAACATAAAATAACCTGAGTAAAAACTAATAACGAAAGAAAATCCTAAGAATTAAAATCGTAAAATTATGTCCGTTGAAACTAATTCCAATGGCTGCTAAACTTAAAATATTAAAATGCCTAAAATATTCTTGAAATCCTTAGAGATTGATTAGGACAGATACTCCTAATTTCCCTAAAAAATGTAATTAAAATATGCATGAATTTTGGGGCTATGCAGGGGATTGGTTGCAACGTGGGCCTGTGATGTTGCAACCAACCATAAGGGGTATGTCGCGATACAGGAGGGTCGTGTCGCGACATCGAGGGTAGTTTCACTCTAGAACTTGTTTTTAGTTTCTATCTTCGAAGTTGATACATCATTATCTTGGTGTCACAACATAGGCATCAGTTTTGGCCCCAATAAGCATGTTTAGCTCCCAACTTGACCTACAAGACCATTTAACCTTATTTAGATATATAAAATGTAATAAAAACTACTAGAAATCATAAATTACTACTTTAAGTAAGAAAACCTAAATATATACTAAGATGTTTTGATTTAACTTTCAAATAAGCTAAAGTTATGTGTAACAAGGATGTAAATAATAGTATACATCATGGCAGATCAACCGCAGTACATGAACCTCCAAGGTGTCCTCCACAGGGAGATGAATGATAATGGTATAGAATACCGCTTACCTTATTTATTGCTACATATCTCTTGACCATTTGGTCTGCACACTATCTGAATAAAGTATGGCTCCTCTCAAAAGCAATACTTTACATCATGAAGGAACTTCTTGCTTATGATGGTATGACTTATCAGGCAACACCAAACCACAAACTAAATAGTTAGCATAGTCAGCAAACCAAGGGGGTATTATGAACGTGATTTACCTTGAATATGTGCTCATCCAAAAATTTGTCGTTACTGGGAACAAGAGAAGAAGTTTCTTCTTATTGCTCTAATTTGGATAAGTGATCTACTATTTGGTTTTCTACCCCTTTTTGATCTTCAATTTCTAGATCAAAATCTTGAAGTAAATGTACCCACCGGATCAATCTTAGCCTGGAATATTTCTTGGAAAGTAAATATTTGATTGTCGAATGATCCGTAAAGAATGTTACTTTGGAACCTACAAGATAAGAGCGAAACTTGCCAAAGGCAAAAATAATGGGAAGTAACTCTTTTGATATTATCGTATAATTAAGTTGTGCTCTCGTCAACATCTAACTTACATAGTAGATGGGATGAAAAAATTTTCTCCTTTTCTATCTCATTAAAACACTTACCGCAAAGTCACTTGCATCAGACATCAGCTCGAAAATGATTGTAATACCACTAACCCGTATCCATCACTGGAATAGGGTTACAAAGCATTATCGTAAATACTTAACTCAAATAATTCATTTTTAGCATTTCATAACCATTGCAAAATAAAATCAAACACATGCATAACGTCCCTAATTCGAGCCCTCGAGGCCTTAGAGACACTTTAGAAATGATTCGGGACTAAACCGAAAACATTTAGAACCTTATGATAAAATAGAAAAAATTCACATTGCAAGGGTCACACGGTCGTGTGACTCACATGGCTAAGACACACGCCCGTGCCTCAGGCCGTGTAACATTCGAAATAGGGACACATGACTGTGTCCCAACCTGTGTCCATGCCCGTGTAACTCTCTGACTTGGGTCACACGACCAAGACACACACCCTTGTCTTAGGCCACGTGGACACGAAATAGGTCATTTCCAAGCCATTTATTTCACCCAAATCAAGCTCGCACCTACAAGCCATTTACACATAAAATCAAGCTTCAAAACATACCTAAAACATGTATAATAAGACCAAATCGAATACCAAATTCCATTAAACCAATATGCCATATAGGCACCTCAAATGCAAACATACAAATTATCTGAACATATACATGTACTTAAGACATTTATCAACACTTAGTTCATTTTCCATTACAAAACTCATCATAATTTGACCACATTTATACCATTACAAATAGTTCATATCTACCTCAAAGCATAACGCCACTTGGTCTCATTATAAATATACCAAATTGTCATTCCAATCATACCTAAACATAAGCACATTTAATATACCATATTAGATTCATGCATATCTATTCAAAACCTTTCTAAAGCATACCATAACTTGACCATGTTGAGGTCAATTCATTACCTATCAAACATACCTAGATTTATGTTCAAATGGTCAAATTCTACCAAACATACTTGACTAAATCCCATATCAAAAAATGTCCTAAATCCTCACTTTGCAACCATGCCAACACTTACCATTTTGGCCATAAAACCATACATCAATTTGATCATATAAACACCAACCATTAAGCATCAACATGCGAAAAGCACACCAACCATCAAGGCATCAGAATAACATAAGTTTCACAAATTCAAAGCAACATTACACGCCCATATCATTCACTTAACATTAGACATAATTCCACCAATACATGCCATTATAACCACAACCAAAGTGTCAAAATCTACCAATAAAATTGATTGATAGTGTGATGGGTCTCTGACTAGCTTCCAACCCGATCGAGCTTCCGATAATCTGAAAAGTAAGAGAAAGATGACTACGTAAGCTTTGGTTGCTTAGTAAGCTCATATAAACTTCAAACATAACAATCCATTTCAATAATAAACTTTATAGGTAAAATATAAACCTATACCAATGCCTCAAGATTTATCAAACCATAATCATCAACTCACAATGGAATAAGTCTATTAACACCACATATACTTATCATTGTTAGCATAGTAGGATTTCATAAGACTTTGAACCCTTCCAATTACTTACTTTCCATTGCATTTACTTAGTTTAGCTTAAATAACAACATCAATTCATTACCTAGCATATTTGTTATTTTACTAGGTATATTCATCCATAATATACATAAATTTCTCACATACAAGTACATATTTCAACTCATCATTCCCTTTTATTTCATCATAATTCATTTCAACTCTGAACTTACTATTTCATTACCTTTCCTTACCCGTTTCATATGCATAACACAAATATAAGCATAACATCAACCATGACTACAAGCTAGTGCATTTAAACATAGCTTTTTTGGAATCAACTACATGATAAACAATTTCATAAGGAATTACATACTTTAATTTATACCACCTTTTCATGTGCATAAGCATATTACCAATTGAACACTTATTGTTTCAATGCATAACTTTATAAGTAAACATAATACAATCCAACCAATAGCTTGGCACAAGCGTAAGCATCATCAACAACACGTGTTAGAGCATCAACTCATAAATCACTTGAAATAACATAAGAAAAGTCATTAAACATGAATAACCTCACTTGAATCATCAATTTTGTGAACATAGACATGCTTTCATTTAAAATTTCCTTTTCATTTCTTTTCATAGTTTTCATGATATAAGTCATTTGAATACTTACCATTCCTTCCTTCCCTTTTCATGCCCGTTGAACTGCATAGAATAATATCAAATACGCGGTAAAGCTCACACAAAGTGTGTTAAATATATGATCAAAACTATTCCTTTTCCTTTTCCTTTTCCTTTTATTTTTCATAGATGCTTGTATGAGCCATAAATGGGTCTGCTCACACAAGCTATTAGTTGGAACGTAGCTACACGGTGCTGCTTACACAAGCTGTCGAGTATCCACAAAAAATGCCGGAACTCAACCATCGGTAGGACATTCAAGACTAGCACCCAAAACATGGTAACCCTAATGACATGTCATTTGTATCTTATATATTCCTAAGGTTCAAACGGGGCTCGATAGTCGTTGTACGTCATTGAATTTCTATCGTTTCTTTACGTGATAAACTTCATAATAACATATATATTGATTCATTTTCAATATAACCATACATTAAAAATTCATTCTAATCAACCATTAAATTATAATAGTTCATACGAACTTACCTGGCTAAAATGTAGAAATATCAACGTACAAGGGCTTTTTGGTAATTTTCCATTCTCCTCGATTTTTCACTCGACTTTGATATGCATCCATTTTTTGGTTGGTCGAACCTTGCTTGTCTGCATGGACAAATTGATTGAAAACAAACAGGCAAGAAACATGACTACTTATGTTTTATTTAATTTAATTAATTATCAAATTACCATTTTAACCTTGGTTAATAATTAAATAAAACACCAAATCCATGTCCATAATAGTCCACTAACTCCTTAAATGGCTTAATTATCATTCAAGTCCCCTTTACTTTGTTCATTAAGCCATTTAATCACTCAAATCAAATAGTGATCAAATTTAACATCTTTTACGATTTAGTCCTTTTTAATTAATTAACTATCGAAACATCAAATTTCTTACGAAAACTTTAATATGATCTTAATAACACCCCACAAATATTTATAAAAATATTTGCGGCTCAGTTCATAGAAATGAGGTCCTGATAATGTCAGGTAAAGAACTAAGAAAGATCTCTGGCTGACTTTGACGAACTGGCTTCAGTGCAGTTTTGGCCACAAGAGGATCTACAGCGTGTGTTGGGAAATCTATAGAATTGGTGGACCCAACTGATACAACAGAAGCAGGGGGAAGGGCAAAAGTAAGAGGTGAAGTACTTCTCAAAGGAGCAAGCCATTTCTTAAGCGTACGGCGAGTAGTTAGCTGTGGGGGAACACAACTTTCGGTACTTATCTCCACCCTTGTCCTTGTTGTAGCTCGGCGAATCAATGCTTTGGTTGGGGCAATGATATTTCCTTTATTCTCACAAACTTCATCCAATAGTACCAAAGCATCCATGTTGGGTGCGGAAGTGGGAGTACTAGATGATTGAGAAAAAAAAGTTTACCCTGCAACAACAATAAGGGTTAGCTTTTTTAGGGGAATGAGCAGATGAAATATCGTGACAAATAATATTCCGGTGGCATGGACAAAGTCCACAAGTTTCATAGAAATAGAATGGAGGTTCCCTCCTCCTCGCCACTAAGATCTGTGCCAAATCCTTGTTAGCATGGTGAGGCTAGGTCGTTTGAAGGAACATTATGAGAATCCGTCCATTGAACAAGGCCATGTGCCTGACGACCATTGGGACTCAGCCCTTGTAAGTAATATTGGAAAACATTTTGGATAGAGACAAGTTACACCAATTTCAAAACATGCCCCACCTTTAGCCGATTATACCATTTCCAAGCAACTACTAAACCAATATCTTGGCTTTGTTAGTGGATGTCCTCTTGAGGAAGTGACCATAGAGTGGGGAAGCCAAAACTGATCTCGAGTCTACAAGTGACACTCATAGACTTACTCTTTCTGGGATGGAGGTTAGAGGTCCAATTTCGAATGATTGGCTTAAGGCCTTGGCGAGTACTGAAATAGGCCATCTAAATTGAGGTGCCCTACCTTTTAACTTTCAACAAGATCTTGAGTCTACTCGTTGTGCATGCAAAAGTCGAGGAAGTAAGCCACTAGTGTCCACCAGGAAAGGGCAGAAAGTTGCCCTGGTGCAATGTCATACTCGTTGAGTATTGAGCAAAAGAAGGCATGTAGAGGCAAATGAAAACCAACAATTGATCAAAAAGAGAGGAAGGATAAAGCCTTCAGTGTTGTCGCTAAGATGAAACCACACTCAAACTATGTGAAAATCGAAAGTAAAGTTGGGATAGAGAATCCCTCTAGCCCTTAAGAATCGAGTCAGTTCTTCCTCGGTGGTGGTGCAGTCGTGGTAAGGAGCGAGCACACGTTGAGTACCATCAGGACCTTTGGGTCCAATCTTGACAGTGTCCCTAGGATTGTTGCTTCTACTGGCTAAGGCTCGGCTACCACTGCCCTTTCAACTTGAAGTGGTTCTAACCATCTTTGATGAAACTGTAAAAGGTAAAGAATGAGAGTTACCTTTGAAGTAGTGATGATCTGAAGGAAAAAGAAGATAATAAAGAGACTTCAACGAAGAAAGGAATTAGGGCTCCGATAATTTAAAAAAGATTTGGAGAAATGTTAAACACTTTTTATTTATAAAAAAGCTCACTTCTAAAAAGTTTTTAATTTCAAAGGCAATCGTTCGAATTTCTTAATCACAACTCAAATTTATCAAAGACTACGAGATATTTAAAAACATAGAAGTGTCTGCCAATTATGCTCATAAACCTTGAATCCGCCAATTGAGTCTGTCAGTCTATTAGCATGATAATTGGAATCCCTGGGTATTCGCCACAGAGAAGTTTGTTATTACTATGTTTGGGCATTTTGCCAAATATTATACATCGTTTGATCCAGTAAGTGGGTCACTCACAACTTGAAATGGTGATATCAAGTTGGAAAATTTTTGAGGACAAAATTTTTCTGAAGTAGGGGAGAGTTGTCACACCCTAACAGCGACAAATTTGATTAACAGGGCAAGTAGACATGCATTTTACCTATTTTAGGACACTATGGTAGCATAGTCAACCATTTTACAGACTTCTGGAAAACTAAAGTCTGGCTCATAAAGTATTTGTCCGTCAAAGTATCTAAGGATTTCATCTCGGGGTATTTTTCAATTGAAGAAAGAGTACGGCAAATGAAGAGTATGCCTCAGAGTTTTGGCTGAGTATGAAGCACCTAATAAGTATATGAGAAAGTTATAGGGGAATAAACTATCTTTAAGAACATGCCACATGCGAGTTATCACCCAGGGTATGGTATGCTCGATTTTCTCGAACATTGTGCAAGTGGGTCCTATAATGAGATTGGTTAACAGTACCTACATTCGGATTTCCTTTTCATATTTTTCCTCATTTTGGTATGGCATTTAAGGGAAAATTTATGTTTCCATTAAGTAGGCAAACTAAGTATATATAGTAGGAAGGGAACATTTCAGATGGTCATTATTTCCTTTTGCTCTATGTTCTGGTTCTTCTTCCTAAACCTAAACAATGTCTTCTTCATTAGGACTAGAAGATAAGATTTTTGGTTTAACTAGTGGATGTTTGACCGCTTCCCGACGTACTAACATCCAGAGTCTAAATATTGCTTCGAAATATAGAATTACGAGGTCGTATTCGCAAGTATACAGGTCTAGTTGTAATATAGTTTTACAACAAAGTGGGTGAGTTCTCCGAGGATCGTAACCAAGGGAGACGAAGGCTAGATCAATTTTAACCTACACACTAAAAGATTTAATAAATACTTTAATCCAGTTAAAGTGTGATAACATAAATAAGAGGTGTTTGGGAGTTCCATAGTGCTAATAATAAAAACAAAATAACATAAAAGAAAAACTAAATTTCAAGAGATAGAAAAAGTAGAAGGAACCAAATCTGATGATGGGTGGTTAGCTTGTTTCGGCAATCCCAATCAACTATTTTTTCGGGTTTCTCTTCAACCAACTAGTCCCTACCCTAGCAGGATCTTCTGATCTTCCACAAACATAACAAGTCAGCAAGGACTACTTATATTCTAACCTCACAGTCCAGACTGGCTAGGGGTCAAGGTGTTCATGGATAGGAAATACCAATTTTAGGTTAATTCCCATCTTGATGACTTCCCAGGGTTTTCAGGCCTAGGGTTTGTTTCAATTGCTTCCTTTCCCAAAAAATTGATCCGTTGAGTAACCTACAAAATAATTAATAGATCGTGCCTCCACTCATTAATCCCTCATAGAAGGATTAGTTCCTCATGGCTTGCATAAACAATATGTAATAGATTGAGGAATAAAACATGGTGAATGAATTGAAGTGTAGAGTTTAAGAAAAAACCTAATTTATATAAATAATAATACAAATCCCCAAAAGTTAATCATCTTTACAAATCAAATCTCTTGAAGGAAAGCAACGAAAAAATAAACTAAACTCTAAAAAACCTAAGAAAGAAAGAAAATGAAACTAAATCTAAAGAGAGAATCCATGTTAATGGAATGGTGTCCATAACATGTGCCAAATGAGTCTATTTTTAGCCTTCAAGTGGTCGTTGTCCTTAACCCTGGTTAGCTGACATTCTTGAGCGTTAAGTTCGATTCTACAGACCAAAATGCCCCTATTTCGTATTTATTTTCTTTCCTAGAGTCAATGTCGTGACACAACAAGACTTGTGTCACGACGTAGAAGTCAGTATGTGTAACACCCCTAACCCGTATCTGTCATCAAAATAGGGTTACAGAGCATTACCAAAAATATTTAACTTAAAACATTCGATTACAATCATTTGTAAAACACGTCATATTCCATTAAAACACATGCATAACGTCCGTTTTTTGAGCCCTCAAGGCCTTAAAAAATTTTAAAAATGATTCAAGACTAAATCGAAAACATTTAGAACTTCATGGCAAAAGATAGAAAAATTCATACTACAGGGGTCACACGGCCGTGTGGACATTCGAAATAGGGACACACGGTCGTGTTCCAACCAGTCTCTCAAGTCATGTGGACATTCAAAATAGGGACACACGATTGTGTTCCAGCCTGTGTCCGTGCCCGTAACTCTCTGACTTGGGTCACACAGAAGAAGCCACATGCTCGTATGCCAGGCCGTGTACCTCTCAAAATGGTTTCACACGCCCTTGTGCCTGCCTGTGTGCTGGGCCGTGTAATTGCCTGACTAGCAACCCTTTAAAACCTACAGGGGACACACGACCGTGTTGCATGGCTGTGTGTCACACACGGCTGAGACACACGCCTATGTCTTAGGCCATGTGGTCGAAAAATAGGTCATTTTCAAGTCATTTTTCTCACCCAAAACTTGGTCACTTACACAAGCCAAATGCACCTATTTTTATGCATCCAAATTGCACCTAACACATGCATATTCAAGCTAGATCATCATAATATTTAATCATACAACCAATATGCCTAAAATGGCATCTCAATCACACAAATCAAACTTGATTAAACATTTGCTAAATTTAGCCATAAATCAACCAACCATTGGAACTAATTCTATACCAACATTTACCTTAATGTATACATACCAATCATACTCAAATATACCAATTTGACCATTCAACAACTATCATCACTAAACCTTAGTAAACTTGGCCATATGCCAACCACATCCAAACTTCCCAAAATAGCCATTTATCTACTCAATGCTCACTATCTATTTCCATATCAAACCATACCTCCATGACAACCTTCAAGCATATCAAAACAACATTTCATAGCATGCATTTAACTTACCAGTCCATCATTCACCATTTAAACACCAAAATGCCAAAATGTACAAGTCATATATATAATGACCATTTCACCAAACACAAAACACGTATACATGCCATTATAACCATGACTCAAAATCATCAAAATCTACCCATATAGCCAATGGATAGTGTGATAGGTCTTCGACTAGTTTCCAACCTGATCTAGCTTCCGACAATCTGTAAGGTAAAGGAAAATAACTATGTAAGCAATGTATGCTTAGTAAGCTCGTATAAACTTTAAGTATAAAATTTCATTTCGATAATAAACTTATTACAATAGACATAACCCTATGCCAATGCCATAATTCATAAATCTATATGATCATCCACTCACAGATGAGTAAATTCATTAATGTCACATATATTTATAATTCATAACTTGAAAGGATTTTATGGGATATAATGTATAACAATCACCCTTTCTATAAGATTATACACCTTTCAATTTAGTTTCTTTCCATTCATTCCCAAAGCTTATGATAAGCCTAAACGACATAATCAATTCCCAACTAAGTGTGTTTATCCATGTTATAAGTATATTCATTCATAGTATACATAAAATTTCTTACATATAAATACATCATAATACATTCCAATTACATACTTACCATTTCATTCCCTTTTCTTAAACGTTTCACGTGCATAATACATGCATAATCATAAACATCAATTATATCCACAAGCTTGGCATAAGCTTAAGCACATTAATAGCACATGTTAGTTCATTTAAACATGATTCATATGAATTTGACATGGATAACCATTATACTTTAGCATAATTCTATTAGATTTATCATCCATCTCCTAACATATCATGTTTTCCATGTATTGCCGTTTCAAGGAGTTTCATGCATACATACCTTAATTCATATTGAACACTTACCATTTCATTTTCATAACACATAAGACATAACATAACATTAACCATAGTCACAAGTTAGTGATTAAACACATAACTTGGCAAAAATCATCACATGATAAAATAAATTTCATGAATATAGCATATAAGCATTCATAATTTTCATGAACATGGCTATACACACTTTAATCATCAACAACTCATACCTTTCCATACTTTCATGACATTGTCAATCGGAACACTTACAGTTTCCTTCCCTTTGTATGCCCGTTGAACCACTTGAAATAATATTGGATACGCAGGAATCTCACACACTGTGTGCTAACATATGGTCAAAACCATTTCTTTCATTTTCCTTTACATAGATGCTCTTGCTCAAGCCATAAATGGTGTTGCTCACACAAGCTGTTAGTCGCAACATAGCTACACGGTGCTGCTCACACAAGCTGTCAACTATCCGCAACACATATCGAAACTCAACCACCGATAGGATGTTCAAGACCAGCACCGAAACATGGTAACCCTAATGACATGTCATTTGTATCCTATATATTCCTAAGGTTCAAACGAGGCTCGACAGTCATCGTATGTCGTTGAATTTCTTTCATTTCTTAACAAGATAAATTGCATAATAACATATATATATGTTGATTCAATCACACTAGAATTACATACTAACATTCAATTTAACCACCATATCTTGATCTATATTAATAATTTCATTTAATCTATTAATTTAGATATTAAAACAATTTATTTTATGTAAATTAGTTATTTTTGACACTTTTACAAAGTTGCCCCTAAAGTTTTACTTTTATTCAATTAGTCCCTGAGCCTAAAACATGCAAATTAACCATTTTTATCCAAAATTGAGCCTAGAAAAATAATTGTGGCATCCAATTCAGCCCATTATTGCAGTAGTTTTACATCAAATCCTTGTATTTTTACTATTTCAACAATTTAGTCCCTAATCGATAAATTAATCAAAAATCGCTTAATAAAATACTTTTAAATAACAACTAATTTCTCAAATTCATCATTTAACATCTAAAGTCTCTAGGTTCATTAATGGAAACATTCAAAATATTTAACAGTTTCAAAATCGAAGGTACGGGCTAGCTGGACCTCGTTGCAACAATCTCAAAAACATAAAAATTATTAGAAACGGGCTAAAATGACATACCAATTTGGCTTTGGACATGCCGAAAGGTATAGGTCTAAAATGGCTCCCTTTTGTTGTTTTACAATTGGTGAAGAAGACAAAAAATAAAGATGAACACTGTTTTGGTTTTATTTATTTTAATTTAATTTATTAAATTACAATTTTAACCTTGATAAATAAATAAATAAAACACCAATTTCATGCCCATAATTGTCCACCAAATTCTTAAATGGTCTAATTGCCATTTAAGTCCCCTTTCGTTTATTCAATTAACCATTTAATCACTCAAATCAAATAGTGATCAAATTTTACATCTTTTACGATTTAGTCCTTTTTAATTAATTAACTATCGAAACATTAAAATTTTTCAATGAAACTTTAATACCACCTTAATGACACTCCGTAAATATTTATAAAATTATTTACAGCTTGGTTTCTAAAAAGAGGTCCCGATACCTCATTTTCTAAAACCACTTGACCTTAGGGTCATACCACTCGAACTTAATAAATCGCTTAAATAACATAAATTATCAAATCAAAAACCTTTTTAAAAATCACATTTGACTCATAAATACTAAATAATAGTATTTATGAACTTACTTGTCGAATTTGGTGGCCCTGAAATACCTATTTTTGACACCATTGAAAAACGGGTTGTTATAGTATGCTCCTCCTTGGGATATCTTTAGCGGTCTGTTGCAACACCCTCAGTCAGTGTCACGACATCAAAGGTAGTTTCATATTTTCTCCATTTTTCTCTCTATGTTGGGACATCAGACCTCCCGTGTTGCGACATAGCATCTAGTATCAGCCAAAAATGCCTTTCAATGGTATCCTGCACACTCATGAAGTACAGTAGCTCTCCCTTAGGCCTCATTTAGCCTTTAAGGTCAACAAAAGGCTCAATTCACACACCTTAATAGATATAAGTAAAAATAAAGAAACTTAACTAAAATGTAATGAAAATGCTTGTATTCAAGCTTCCTAAGTGCAAAAAACTAGCTTAATCTGCTACACCGGATTATGGCAGATCAAACTCCCCTACACTTAAGTCATTGCTTGTCCTCAAGGAACATAGATAAAGACAATAAAATGAGGACCCTTGACTAAATATGATACAAGTATTGACTTTAGAGCATATGTCTTAGGCATTTCATATTTACAAACAATCTTAAAATGATGAGTAGTTGACTTACAACTTTTGACCACAATCACCTAAGTTCAGTATGTTACAAAGTATACAAGTATTAAGGGACTCACTTGTGGGAATCCATCAACAGATCATTCAAGTACTTTGATTAACCGAGCAAAATAAAAACATTCATTTATGCATATGTTTAGTATGATGTCCGTTCATGTATAAGGATATTTTAGGTCACATAGGACTTTTTGACTTGTAACGTTCTGAGGCTTAGGACAGATATGACATTCAAAAAGAGTAAGCATCAAAACTGGTTACGAACACAAAAATAGTTTGGCACATCGTATTGGTCCCAATTCTTCCCCCTAAGTGACCCTTATCTGTTCACTACCTTATTTCTCCTTCCTCACCTTCCTTGTCTCTCCATGTATAAGAAATCATAGCATGACATAGTAACTACGGGTAGCCTACAAGTTTTTATGCACTAATGAACGAGTTTTTCTTTCTTTTGTGACTTTGTGTCTTTTCTCTTTTTCGATACATCTCACTCAAGAGTGCTTTTTAGCTTATCAAGTACTTATTCTACTCGTATTGATTTTCTTTTTTTCTTTTTTCTCTTGTTTTGCACTTTTAGGCTAACCTATAGATCAAATACAAATTTTTGAGTATTAGACTACTAAGTTCTATATGTTACACTATAAATAGGCATTAAGCAATCAGTTGTACCAAGTGTTATAGAAAATACAAGGAAACAAGCCAAAAAGACACAAAAGAAATATCTCAACATCCTTGTATTTTCTATATCACTTGGTACAGTTGATTGCTTAATGCCTATTTACAGTGTAACATATAGAATTTAGTAGCCTAATACTAAAAAAATTAAAATCACCTATCATCATGCCAAATTTATTCATACACACACGCAACCTATGTACATGCTCCTAAGCAATCACTTGTATTTCTACAAGCTCAAGCACACAAAAAACAAGAAAAATCAAAGAAAGAAAAGAAAAATTTTTAAAAAAATTTCCTATGTTACCCCCACACTTTAGTTGACACAATTTCCTTAATGTGCAACCCATCAAAAGATAAGGAAAAAAGTTGCCTAATTGATCATGATAGCGCCAACTGCTAATGGTGGGTGCTTCCTCCTTTGACCATGTTAAGCTTGAATTGTTTGTCTCCATCGTGTTGGGTTCCTACATAGAAAACATAAACAAAATGTAATATAATTAAAAAAACTACTATTAATCTTACTCCTACAAAGTTAAAATTAAAGAAGTATCCAAAAATCAATATAAGTCTTTTAAAAATAAAAAAAATAAAACTCAATCCTCCTCTGAGTCATCTAGAGAACGAGAGTGACTTTGCTCCATAGGTGCCTTGCCTTTGCTCGAGCTGTGATGTTGGTGAGAATTTCCATCCCTTGAATGTGTTTGTCGGGCTGGGCTTCCAATAATAGGACCATTTCGTGTTAAGTATCGTGGCTGAAATGTTGCTTCATATTGATCATCTATCTTTAGGTAACCTTGATCAACATCATCCTCCTTAACATTGTCTTCCTCCTCGTCTCCCTCATGTTGAGCTAGCGATGAGCTGTCATATCTAGTGGATAATTTGGACCCCTTAACCTGCTCAGTTTTCCAACTTCATGAAGCATCGGGTCAATTTCTTTCATCCTCTAAATCATCTCATCAAGCTTCTCTTCCATGCTCCCACTGCTCCCTCTTCAAACCGTTGTCTTTCCCTTCTTTTTAAGTGATACAAGATGTAATACCCCAAAATAAGGCCTAGTAGTTTTACAGGTATTTTAAGAATTTTGTCCTCTATGAGCTCGAAATTTCGTAAGGTTGGTACTCAGTAATGTTTTTGACTATGGCATCTTAGCTGTCAAATCAAATTCTGAAAAAGTTTTCAAGAAATCCCTAATTTTACATACAGGACTGATTTCTAACATAGTCAAAATAGTGAGCATTTATGTGGAAATTTAACCAGTTTATAAAATTGAACCTATTTCTTCCCCATCATCATGTTTTCACGTCATTTTCTTTTCCCCTTCATTGTGCTTGCCGCCCTTTGCTTTTCTCTTGCCATTCCTTTCAATTTTGACTCCCAAACCCTAATACCCTAATTTCCTATCATTCCTAAGTCATTTACCATCATAAATCTTCAAGAAAAACACTTAAAACTTCATAGATTTCATCATCTTCTCCAAACGTGAGTTTTTCATATTTACATCAAAACTTGTTCATTCTTTCAACAAAGGTAACCATTCATCTATCCATTGGTTTTTAATGTTATTTAGACTCTAAAACTAAATTATTAGCCCTCAAATCGCATGTTTTAAATAAAAAACAAAAAATTAAGCCATTAATGGTGGATTCGGGATTTTGCATAAAAAACTTAGTTTCAAAGTATTTTTCAACTTTTTTTAGCATGATTAGAAGGTTTTTAAACTTACCTTGAAGTTTCGTTATGGATTTTTCATGTTTAAATGAATTTTGTGAAAATTGCTAAAAATGTTGAAAAATGTCGATACCATGAATTGAGTAGTTTTGTCTAGTTTGGAGGTTATGAATTAGGCGTAGATAATTAATTAGATGAACAAACTAATTTTCAGCAAGAAGGTTGAGTATAGATCGAGATATTAGTATTTAAAGTTTGTTATGCAAATAGTTTAAGTTACATGGGAACTTAGCTTAAAGCTTGTGTTCTTGTTGGTTTGAGTGAATTTTTGGTTGTTACATAACTGTGGTTATTGTATGATTTTTGTGTGTAAAGCCCTAGATTCATTAGAGCTTACTAAGAGCTAGGGAAGAGTTAGTTGAGCTTTCAACTTTTCAACAAAAGCATAAAGTGGTGAGTGTATGGAATTGCTACTCGTAAACAAGAGTCATGTGTTGATTGGGAATTTAGATGTAGCATAAACCCCTACTCTAAGTTCCAAGTGGAAGTTTCCTTGAATCCATAATTATAATGTGATTTTGTGGTTATGTATTGTGTATGAAATGTGGTATGTGGATATAGTGACTATTGTGTGAAGTACAATTATATTCATGAAATTTATATGTTATAGGACTATGTTAGTGTTTTGTAAAATACGTTATTTGACAATGATAGTGCATGGATAATCGATAAGTAAAATGTGTTGTTTTCGGATATTTTGGCCTTTTAATTTTGGAACCATTGGATACAGTTGACTATGTTAGGGTTTTGGGCATTGAGGCCCTAGGACATGTTTGGAGGGATAATGGAATGAGAGCTAAGCTCCATTCAATGGGACATGTGAGGGGAAATAAGGAGAGTGTTAGCTAAATGCTTCACTTTTGGGACATGTTTGACTCTATGAGTCTGTGTGGTGTAACGGAGATCCATGTATCCGATGTGTGATGATAAAGCTCACTATGTGTTTCATAACTCAAGTGCTAATTTATCATATTTCATGTAATCGTGTGGAACATGTTCTATGCTTGAATGAGTATGTATACGTTATGAGAATGACCTATTAGAAGATGCATATTTAATACTACATGATGTTAGACTTAAGAATAAGGTGCTTGTGAGTAAATGATTGGTTGTGTTACATGATGACATGTTTGCGTTGTGGAAATTCTTTGCATTCACTGAGCTTGTAGAAGCTCACCCACTTATTTCAACATATGCATATTAGTGACAACATAGTGTGGGTGGTGTGGTTTCCGAGGGAGTGATCTAAGGAAGACTGGTTATTCATCATAGGTGCTTTATTATTTTATTCATATTGGGGAGATAGGCAATGTGGTAGAATTATTATGGCTACGTTGAGTTCTAAACATTTTGGTTTGGTTTATAAGGTATTCATGTTATTATTATGCTAGAATAATAAACATTGATGTTGGCATGACAATTCTTGTTTAAATGATTTGACGTTTTGAACAGATAAATGTAGTTGTTGAATGATGAATCAAATAAAGTACTTGAAGCATGTTGCTTAAGGACTATAACAATTTAATGATTTGCTCTTCTATGCTACATTTTTAGCTTCAGTAGCAGAGCTATCAATAGTTGCCTTTAAAATTTGATACCTCTGTGAATTAAAATGAATAGGAAAATAGAAAAGGGATTTGGTATCAATACCTTATCTCGAGTACCGATACTCGAGACGAAAGTATTGATAATTTTTAGCAAGTACCGATAATTTTTGACAAACGAGGATTTGGTTGAGAATAATATGCTCATTTGGTATCATTTTCCTAAGTGGTATTGATACCATTTAAAGAAAATATCGATACCTTAGTGTCAGTATCAATACCTACGGACATTTTTATGAAAGTTTGCTAATTAGCCCTTATGCATGATTGTGACTATATGTATGACAAATTAACAAATGGTTTGCATGTAACATTGTTAATTAACTATTTGGACGACTTCAAACTTATATGGGTTAACAAAAGAAGACCGGTTTGCTTGAATCTAGTTCCCTATCTGATGTACATGAGATGAGATGGTGGTGTGGCATCCCCTATTTGGGCTTGGTGACCAAGCCGGGTATAGTGTGTTACACTGGAGCATCCATCTTTATTTTTCCTTTTTTGGTTCCATTTAGTGATTTGCTTTCGCTGAAGCTCAACATACTATGTATACATTGCATCTTTGATTATGCTCTGTTTGGCTTCATAGATTGCTCGTTCTCACTCATGGGTACTTTTTCCCGCCGGCATAATGCAGTAACTAAATGCAGAAAGTAAAGTCTGGCTTTTTTATTCTATACGTAGCGTTTCATTTCTCTTAAGATCTAACTCCCTGCACAGACCTGTTTATGCTGCAAGATACCATATAACAAAACTGCTCAAAATACATTAACATTAGAGACATTCAATGCGAGTGCAATTCTAGTGCAAATGAATTGCATCCACATATTCGCAATAGGAAACATAATAGTTTGATTAAAATTCATGGGAAGCTCAGTGTCTGGCCTGTAGTTCGAACTACCTCTGCCCTATGTTAAATATTTTATAACATATTCCACGTCAATGTTTTGAAATCTCTCTAGATTCGTATTATCAATAAAATCATTCTCATAAAATGGGATATTATAAAGTTAACAGATATCATTAGGGGAGATTGGAACATCTTCCCCTCGTACTTTGACATCAACTCTTAGTGCATTATAGCCTCGCTTAATCATTTGGTCTTTAAGGGACGCAAAAAATTCCTAAACCACAAGTATGTTTACATTATTGTACGCAGAATTGCTTCCATTGATGATAATGGACCAAAGTCTAAATTTCTTCTCAGTGGATCATCAAGGGTTTGAACCTTCATTCCTGAATTAGAGGTCTCCCTTGTGACTCCTAAAAATATTTTTCCATATTATCATTATGAAATCAAAAGGGTTCGGAAACACGTGGGGTTTCCAGAATAGGAGTTCTTTTGTTCTAACATGGAGGCATTCTCACTTGAGTATATAAGAAAAATAATAAAGATATCCAATAGAACAGTAAGAAAGGATTGAGAATACTTAAACCTCAACTCTTGTTGAACTTGCTTGTGCTTCCTCTTGGTGTTTGTTGATGCCGACTCCTTCCAATGGAGCTTCTTGAATTGGAAATAAGGGGTTAGGAACTTAGGTTTTGAGGACAAGAAGCGTTTTGTAGCACCCATATCCCGTCTCCATTACCGGATTAAGGATCGGAGTGTTACAAATCCAAGCAGAACAATTTATCTTAATTCAAAACAAGTATTCAATTAATCTATAAGCATATATTATTTCATTGAATAAATATGCACATAGGCCTTAATTCAGGTGTACGCGGCCTTAAAATTAGTTTGAAAGCAATCGGGGATCAAAATGATTCAAAACATAAATTTGAGGCAAAACTTGAAAATTTGGAAACAGGAGTCACATGGCCGTGTGACACACCCCAGACCATGTGGGTATTCGAAGTAGGGACACACGGTCGTGTCCCAACTCGTGTTTCAAACCGTGCCATTCACTGACTTGGCTCATACGATAGTGTCGCAGGCAGTGTGCTAGCCCATGCAACTCACTGACTTAAGACACACGGCCGTGTGGGATGACCGTGTGTGGCACACGACCGTGTGATAGTTCGTGTCTCAGGCCGTGTGCTTCCAAGTTAACTCCTTAAACAAGCTAAAATCAAGCTAAAACTTGCCCAATAAGGTAAAACCACTCCATGACCAAAACAATGAAAACATACATTTAAAACATATCAAAATTAATAACCTAAACTTTTAACCAATGTACCATTCATAGGTACCTCAATATTAACCAAACATTACACCAAAACTTTATCCATACCTCAGTTCAACTTTCATAATCAACCACACTATTATATTCTAAACATACTATTAAAGTTTACCATTCAACATTACATAACATAATCACAAATACAAAATAACTTTTCATATCTTACAAACTTCTAATATTAACTTTCTTACAACAAAACCTATATACATGCCGCAACCCAAAAAGAGATATGCTACAAAAAGTAGATGGATAGTGTGAGCTTTGTGGTTGATCCTTCCAAATGGTCAACAATGATTATCTACAAAACAACATAAGAAAGACCATAAGCTTACATAGCCTAGTAAGGTCATAGTATAACTTTTACTTTAAATTAATTTAAAATTGGTTTATACAATCTGACAATACTCTATTTTCAGGGCATCAATTATGCAATACCGAGGCACTAAAGTGCATTCAAAGAACGAATGTGCATTCAGGGGTACCAAAGTACAAATAGGAGCATGCATATGCATTCAAGGGTACCGAAGTATAAACAGGAGCATGTATGTGCATTCAGGGGTACCAAAGTACAAACAAAAGCACGTATGTACATTCAAGGGTACCGAAGTACAAATAGGAGCACGTATGTTCATTTAGGGGTACCGAAGTACAAATAGGAGCATGCATGTGCATTTAGGGGTAGCGAAGTACAAACAGGGGCAATAATGTGCATTTCAGTAACATTTTCTTGATTTCAGTATACATACTTAAATTTGTTTCATTCTTATATAACTTTAACACTTTTCCAAGAGAAACACTAATAATATTATCTATCAATTTCACAGATACCAAGTATTTGTAACATTTATAGATATATATAATTATCTGAACTAAATTCACCTACTTACATATATTCATCAATTAATTACATAACATTAACATAATTCACTAGAAAATTACATTTACATATTGAAATACTATGAACCTACCTAGGCTAAATTAAAGAATTGTAGAAGTTTAGGGCCTAATCTGTTAGTTTTCCTTTTCCCCGTATATCAATAGAATCTTAATCTAAAGTCTAATTTCTATCATTTATTAGCTTAAATTTCTTAAATCAATAAATTTTAAAATTTAAACCCTTCTATTTATAAAATTACACAATTGCCCCTAACTTTTACATTTTATGCAATTTAGTCCCTTATCCCAAAAATAATCAAATTAGCCACTTTTGAAAATAAACACATCTAGTCGAATATTTTAGGCTACAAAATAGTCCCTAAAATATCACTATTTTACAATTATACCATGAGATTTTTAACATTTTAACAATTTAATCCTTTAACTAAAAACTAACAAAAATAACTTTACAAAACAATCCAAAATCACAACCAAGACTTCAAACTCACCATTTACATCAAGAACAATCAATATTCATAAGTGGAACATTCAAAATTTTTAACAGTTTCAAAAACAAAGGTACGAGTTATTTGGACCTAATTGTAACGATCTCAAATACATAAATTTCATTAAAAACGAAACTCAAAAGCTAACTCATGCAAGGAAATTCACTAGCGCAACCTCCAAGATCTCACCTCCCATGGTGTTTCAGCCAAAAAAATTACCAAATGAAAAAGATGATGATTTTTCTTTTTAACTTTTCTTTTACACAATTCACTTTATTTACATAATTGCCATTATAACATGTTTTAATCAATTTATTTTTCTCCATTACCATCCACTAACCATTGGGATGGTTTAATTACTATATTAAAGCCCCCTCATTTAATAGAATATAAAATCGACACTAAAACATCTATAGCTATTTACTTCTGCACTTTTTACAATTTAGCCCTTTTTCTTTAATTAGTTGTCTAAACCTTACAATTTCTTAAATAAATTTTAATACAACCTTAATGACCTCATAAATATTATACAAATAATGTTTACGAATCGACATGCCAGAATTTGTGTTCCTAAAACCACTATTCTGTCACCATTAAAAAATAGGATATTACATGTTTTAGAGGCTAAAGGTTTTGGAGAGGTTTTAGAGGAGTTCAAGTGTTTAGCTTAAATTTGGATTAAGCTAGAAAGGTATTTTTATGTTTTAAAGGTTGTTTTTAGCTTAAAACTTGGGTGAAATAAAGATTATTCCATCGGGTTAACCAACTAGTTCGGGTTAACCCTGAAAAAATTGCAGTAATGTTACGACACAACCTGCAGTTTTAAAATTCTGAGAAATTATCTTCTATGTTTTGGCATATGTTAGTGATGTCGCGACATTGCGTTGATTTTTGAATATCATCATAATCACCCTTGATGTTGCAGCACAGAATTGTCTGCTTTGCAATGTTGACCTTACTTTCCACATTTATGGTCCTTCATCATGCTTCAAACGCCTGTTAGATCCGTCTTCGACCTACCTATAACATGTTAACAATTTGGTTAGTAGAATATGCAGTCAGTACAGTTAGTACTAATCAATTAATGGAAAAGGTTAGGTTTTGTTGCCGAAATTGTTTGTCAGCTCAGTGAATATGCACCAATGGACTCCCTGTAATTTGTTTATATTTGTATTAGTCCAATGCCCATCATGCCATTCTATTTTTCTGCGATTGTCTCTTTCCCTGAATTTACCTTTTTGGCCTGCTTTAACAACAGTCAACTCTTTTCGCAGGTCATAACAATTGATGATTTTCAATGCCACATAATTACACAACCTCCTTAGCCTGCACTTAGCATTTTTTCCTCCTAAGAAGGGTGAAAAGTATGGTTCAAACTTGTCCCTTATCATACCTCTGCTTCTCTCATCACTCCAGAGTAGATTTTTAGATATACTCGAGGTAATGGTTGGCACAGGTGTTGCTGAAGGAACCAACAAAGGAATTTGTACTAAACTTCCTAAATACCAACTCTGTAGATTTTTAAGTTCGTCCATTTTCGGTTCATTGAATTCCTCTATTCATTGATGACATGTCTCTTACAATGTCAACGCACTCTGTGATGCTTGCAGCTCAACATCTATACATATTAATTGCCCAACTTGATCAAACCTGGCTATATGATCATAGGTTCTGTCTATATATATTTTTCCTTTTTTTTTTTGCATCCAAAACATTTTTTTATTTTTCCTTCAAATCTTTGAGGTGCAAGGTTAAGGACTAAAGTCATGCAAAGGGTAATCAATTCATGTTCATAACTGGGTCTATTAAGTCCTTTCTATTTTTCCCTGAAAATTCCTGTATCGACAGGCATTCTTCGACGAGCTCGACCTTAATTACCATTGTTTTTATTGGTTAGTCTATGTTATACTGCTCTTGAATTTTAGCCTCATTGACAAACTCTAAGGATTCTAGGAAAATGAGTTCCATGTTGATAGATTCTTTAGTCTGTTGGCCTTTTCCCCACTAGCTTTATATCTTCCCCTTCTGCAGTGGTGTTTAACACGTCTAAATAATCTTCTATCTACTGAGATGGTTAGTAGTCTGGGAGTTCTCCTTCCTCCCAAGTGTCTATAATTTCATTCTCTTCTTTGCTCAACCGCAGAATTAGCATCTCTTAGTACCTTTCTGATAGTATATCAATGTGGTCATTATCGTCTTGGGAAAGAATTGGGTTTCTCCTTGGACTTTACTTAATTCGAGCATGATTAATCGTTGATTCTATTTGATCTCTCAATCTTCATATAGACTCCTATGTAAATATCTTTTTCATAATCGAAGTCTTCGTCAAACCACATATAATAGAAATCATCCATGACTTTGTGCTGACTGGTTGTTTTGTACCTAGAATAAACAAATTTTAGAAATGTTAATTAACAATATAAATAAAAATTTGTAATTATAACCGGAATGTTTTTTTGTTATTATTTAAAAGTGCAAAAATTAAAATTAACCTAGTCGCGTTGCCTCCCTGGCAATGATGCCAACAACATGACCGTCTCCGGATGTACTAACATTCGAGTTTGAATACTGCGTTAAAATATAGAAGTACGAGGCGATATTCGCAAGTATACAGGTCCGATTGTAATATAGTTTTACAACGGAGTTGGTGAGTACTCAAAGGATCGTACCAAATTGAGGCGCTAGATTAATTTTAACCTACACAGTAAACGATCTAATTAATACTTTTATCCAATCAAAGTACAGAAACGTAAATAAGAGATTTTTTGGAGTTTTATAGTACTAATAATAAAAACAAAATAACATAAAAGAAAAATTAAATTTCTAGAGATAGAAAAAGTAGAAAGAATCAAATCTGATGATGGGTGATTAGCTTTCTTCGACAATCCCAATCAACTATCATTTCAAATTTTTCGTCAACCAACTAGTCATTACATTGAAAGGATCTTTTGATCTACCACTAACATAACGAGTCAGCAATGACTACTTATCTTCCAATCTCACAGTCCAGACTGGCTTGGCATGAAGGTGTTCACGAATGGGCAGTATCAATTTTGGGTTAATTCACAACTTGATGACTTCCTGGGGTTGTCATACCTAGGGTTTGTTTCACTCTCTTCCTTTCTCAAACAAATTTTCCATTGATTAACCCTACAAAATAGTTAATAGATCATGCCTCTACTCGCTAATCCCCCATAGAAGGATTAGTTCCTCATGGCTTTCATAAATAGTGTGGAATAGATGGAAGAATAAAGCATGGTGAATGAATGAAGTGTAGAGTTTAAGAAAATCATGATTTATATAAATAATAACATGAATATCCAGAAGTTAATCGTCTTTAGAAATCAAATCTCTTGAAGGAAAGCAACGAACAGATAAATTAATCTCTGAAAAACCCAAAAAAGAAAGAAAATGAAATTAAATCTAAAGAGAAAATCTAGGTTAATGGAATTGTGTCCATAATATGTGTCGAAGGAGCCTATTTATAGCCTTTAGGTGGCTGTTGTCTTTAACACTAGGTTAGCTGACGCTCTCGAGCTTTAAGTTCGATTGTTGATCTCCCATGAAATACACTATTATTTACATTCTTTTACATATAACTTTAGCCTGTTTGATAGTTAGATCAAAGCATCTTACTATATATTTAGGTTTTCATACTTCAAGTAGTAATATATGCTTTCTAAAAGTCTTTATTACATTTTATATATCTAAATAAGGTTACCTGGTCATGTAGGTCAATTTGGGAACTAAAGATGCTTATTTGAGCTCAAACTGATGCCTATGTCGTGACACCAAGATATTGATACATCAACGTCAAAGACAGAAGCTAAAAATGAGTTCTAGAGTAAAACTGCCATCGATGTCGCGACATAACCCTCCTATGTCACGACATCCGCCCTACGCAGCCTAAAATTCCTGCACGTTTTAACTACATTGTGGAGGGAAATTAGATGTATTTGTCCTAATCCAACTCTAAGGATGTCAAGGATAATTTAGGCACTTTAATATTCCAAGTTGAGCCCATATAAAGGCCATTGTAATTAGGTTAAACACACAATTTTTAGGGTTTGATTTTAGGTTTTTTCTTTCATTCTTAAGTTTTCACTTTATGTTATGTTCTTATAATCGGAAGGTCCTATTTTGAAGTGAGACTTCTGCGAAGGGAGATTGTTTGAAAACCATGCTTTCATCGGTAAATCCATGAACACCTTTTTTCCTTATTCTCTTCTTTATATTTTCTTTCTTTAACATTGTTAGATGAATGTTTGTGTAAATATTGGAATCAACTTAGGCTTTCCACATATTTTGCATGTTTCAATTGCTTTAACTTAATTAATTGACTAGAGGATAATGTTTCTTAGCAGATCAGATGTTTGGGAGAGAAAAAACTTAAACCCTAGGCTTGACAACCATAGGAATTCATTTAGGTGGGAATTAACCCAAAATTGGTATGGCCTATTCGTGATCACATTAGCCTTAAATCGATCTAGAATATTGGTTAGAACCCTACATTCAATAATTAATTATGTAGAACAATTGGATCTAGGCTAAAAGGAACTTGCGTAGTCAAAACAATGAATAGGAAAAGCCGAAACATGAACTTAGGAGTAGATCTAGGTTTAGTTAAATTTATTTAGTTCGTTATTATTATCAAACTTATTTCTTGATTAAGACTATTAATTCATGACTCGAGTAGATTAGTAATTATTTTTGCTAATTGGCTTAATGGCAGTTTCCCCAAACTACATCCCTTTGGGTACGATCCTCAGAATACTCACCAAGTGTTTTGCTGTAAACAAACTACATTACAACCTAACTCGTATACTTGTGGACACAGCCTCAAATCTATATCTATGTCCAGAGGCAGTCAAGTTGTTTGCACCGTTGCCGGAGATTATGACAGTGATAATTGTTATTGAATCGATATTTGTAAATAACATTAATTAAAAGAAAAATGAGTTAGATAATGTGCTAATTCTATTACTTTATTTCTTCAACTTAATTTTTGTTTTTCATAATTTTTATTATTTTATTATTTCCCTTTTTGATTAAGCAAATTTAATCATGAGTGCAATTAATGATGATTACGGTTGGTATGAGGGAAAAACATGGGATAATTTCTACATTAACATGGAATCAAGTTGGTTAGATGGAAATTCGATTGATCAATGGAGTTTTTATAGAAAATATGGAAAATAAGGGTATTCATATAAACCTCTATATGAGTTAGATGATAAAAAGATTGATATGCTTGAATACCCAATAGAGACTCTTTCTAATCCACCAGAGATATTGTCATGTGGAACAATTAAGCCCAAAAAACCTTTAGCCTATAATATAGATGCACACATGGATAAATTTGATGATGACAATAGTGGGTCTAAGTCAGATGAGTCATCCTTTATGTATAATGAGTGGCACAATAATGAAGGGCAAATTTGGTTTAACAGAGCTTCAAAAACTCGGTGGAGTGGTAACAATGAATACAATATGCCCAAACATCTGGACGAGTTGCCTTACAACGTGTACGGGAATTATAACCGCAAATATAAAGGCAAGTATCCAAAGGAACCCATACGGGAGCCAAATAAACATCCATCCGAGTGTAATAAAATATACCAAGCTAACAATGAAACATCCAACATTTTATCAAGATTGTCAGATAAGATGACATAAATGATGGCAATGCTCCATAAGATATCAGACGCAATACTTCCATTGGAAAGAGGTCATACATGATGTTCTCCACTCTGACCATGATGACCACTGTACTACCAACAATTGTCAGGACCTAGATGATGGAAATCAACAAGAGTTTGGAATTAGGGACTATGTTGATGAACTAAACATACTTGAAGCGGTCCTTGATCCAATTGACATAGAATTAGACATAACAATAGATGTAGTGCTGACGTAAAAGTAGAAGTTACTACTAATATCAAGCTTAAATTGATTTTGAATGAAAGTGTAAAAGAGACAATACAATTTCTAGCCATAGTAGAGAAGGTGCTAGCCAAAGAGATCAATGAGTTTGACCCATTCTCATCTAACAAAGGCAACAAAATTAGAGTGACCAAAACTTCACGTGGCATTGAAGGGAGGAAGCTCGAGGCAATAATACCCCAAAAAATGATTTGGGGTTGGCTTAGATTTGGTACCAAATAGCTTGTAATGTAGATGTTGTGCTGTATGAAGATAAGGCAATATCGTTGGAATCAATTGAAAGGTGATGCGATCCCAATCGCTTCATGTATGGTACCACTCGTTGCCATCGAGATTGGCCTAAACACGAGGGCCCCAAGTGCAAGATGAAGCTTAACGAGCTCAATCTTTGTTTTCCCAGCTTGAATTTAGCTCCTCAAGCTCCATTTAGCTCTGTTCAACTCACATGAGTTTAATTCAGCTCACATGAGCTTAATTCAGCTCGTTTAAGCTCGGCTTAATTTCTTTTCAGCTCATTAATTTTATTTGTTGGAATAAATTAGTATAAAGTATTTAATTAATTTAGTTAAGTGTTAAAAGTGTTTTTTAAGCTATTTAGTGTGTCTGAATAATTTTGGTATTAATGAGTTTAAGGCCATTTAATTTGTCTTAATTCCTACAACCATTCAATATGTCTCAGTCTAAGAGAACTTAATTAGGTGCCATAATTAAATTTAATGTGCAAGTTTTTTTTGTTGTTTGATGCCAAATTTCATGTGTCTTAAGGTAATTAATTTTGTTCATTTGATTTGTGCAGCACATGCATGGATGGCATTAAAAAAAGGAATGGCTACCAAATTAAAACACATTCATGAAGGAGCTAGATGCATGAACAACAAGTTACAATGAATGCAAGAATGCATGCATGTCTAGACACATGAAATTGTGTTGATCCTTTGAATCTCCTAGGTGACCATTCGACCAAGAGGCATCTATTAGAGGTGTCCTTCAAGCCTTGGCCGAATTTAGACAAAGCCATTCACCTCTCTACAGCCCAAATTCATCCAACTGAATTTTTCTTCATCATTAAGCTGCCCATTGGTGTCCCAAGTGGCTGAATATGGACATGGCCATTAGCCTCCCTCAAGCATTCATCTTTCCCAGTTTGTTACTCAATCTAGAAGCTAACTTTTCATACCTTCAAGGTTGCTCACGTTCTCCTTTAATGCTGGTTCATTTGCCCATTCTAGAAGCTGTCTTTTGGACTCCGTTCAGCCAAATCTTGCTCAGGATTTTTAATGGTTTTTACTCTGGAATTTTTCAGCTTATTCTAGCTGGATTTTACTTAGGTCTTAAGACTTATTTGTGACCATTCAGCTAGCTAGTGCCTAGGCTATAAATAGTTGTTTAGTTTCATTGTAAAAGGACTTTTGAACCCTTGATTAATGTTTATACATTTTGTGAGTTTTTCAACTCTCTTATTTCATTTTAGACTCAAGTAGACTTATCTAGCTTGCTAGTGGCGTCTTCCTTGTTTCTTCAAACTTATCACTCAATCCCGAGTGTGGCGTTCAACCATTTGATACCTTTGGTTCCTAACTCTCTATAGTTAGCGGGTTAAGGTCCACCTTAAGTGACTTATAAGTTTCGGGTCAATACTCTCTATAGTATTGGTTCTCTCTTGTCCTTAAGTGCTACTATCCGTTCTATCCCACCTTCTGATTTGTTTGTTTCAACACTTAGCTGAGCCTATTCTTGAACCAATTTTTGAAATCTTACTCCATATTTAGCCAACTTTCAAAATACATTTCAAAATCGAGCGATACTTCTCTATTTTACGATCGGGCACATCAACGACTGGACTCACATCACCCAGTCGGATCACATCATTTGGTATCAGAGCTAGCTAAAATCGTGGATTATGGACGTTCAAGAAGATTCCGGAGTAAGTCATTGTAAAAAAAATTCAAAAAAGAGTTTATTTTGTATTCAAATTTCTCTATTGTAATCAGCATTTTGTATTGAAAAAAAAAGAAGTTACAAAATTTAATAAAAAAAGGAAATTGTTTGAAAGTGTTCATAGTTTTCCCAATCTTTAAAGTACTTTTGACCAAAAACAAACCCATCGCCACACTTAGCACCACATATTTTCTTTTCAGCCCACCTTATACCTAGTAATCATCAATACCCTTGCAAGCCTTTTGAAGCCGACCCCTAAGCTTGTTTATAAGTCAAAACTAGTTTTCTACGAAGTTCAAGGGGTGAATTGAGTGGTAAAAGGTACAAGTGTTGAGAGAGCATTGGAGTGTAGGAAAAGCCAAAACAAGTGAAAACACGAGTGGATTGAAATTTTCCTGCCAAGTGACTTGCGAGATTTTGTGGTGTGATAACTAATTTTCTGTTATGGTTATTATTATTTAACATTTATTCATTTTAGAAAAAAAGATCATGTCTCAAGAAGAATTCTCTATCGACAAATTTCAATACTTGGTGAACGAGATAGGCTGAATGTTGAAGGAAAAACTAAGTCCATTACAAAGACGATTTGACTGAGTAGAGAAAAGAGCCCAACGAAAGCAAATTTCACTGAGTCAATAGACGGAGACAAGATCATCACGAAAGCATACATCTAATGATTACCCAAGAAGAGATTTATATCATGATTCCTATTCAATGAGAAATTCAAGACTACAAAAAGCAAGTTTTGAGAATGAAGTTTTTCAAGGTGACGAACAAGAAATCACAAGTCGGTCTTTGTATGCACCAAGGTACTCGTCCATGAAGGATTAAACACGAAGAGATGAACGAGTTTCTTATACATCAAGATATTTGCCCACGGAGGGTTATTCACAAAGAGTTGATTGTGACTTGCATTAAGATTCTATCACTTCTTTCTAATGAGAAGCCTGTCGTTATGATTCTTATAAGTTATCATCTTCTTGTAATGAAAGAACGAGACAAAAAGAAAATAAAAGAAAAGAAAGAGTTGATCGTGACTTGCATTAAGATTCTATCACTTCTTTCTAATGAGAAGCCTGTCGTTATGATTCTTATAAGTTATCATCTTCTTGTAATGAAAGAACGAGACAAAAAGAAAATAAAAGAAAAGAAAGACAAGAAATGTTGATGCGAGCAAATGAGCGAATATGGAATGAAATCGAGAGACGAAAAAAAGAAATGAAAAAAAGAAGATGAGTGTGAGAACGAAAAGAAAATTTAAAAAGAAAATGAGTGTGAGAACGAAAAGAAAATTGAAAAAGAAGATGAGTGTGAGAACGAAAAGAAAATTGAAAAGGAAACGAAAGAAGAAAGCAATCCAGGAAAAGTGAGGAATATTTTTGCTAACCACCATTCGAGTTTGCTTTCTGATTCTTCTTTGCTACAGGTTTGTAAATTTCCAACCCAAGACAAGTTCCAACTTCATTACCGACCCCACGAACGACGATTTCAATTGATTGAAAAAGGTCAGTTGGATGTTGTGAATAATTTTCAAACTTTCGAAGATAAGTCAGGTAAGAATCCTTTTGGTCTTCAATCTGATTGTGGTTTGATTTCCATTGACTAATTCGGCCATTTTGTTGGTCTTAGAGAAAGTCCATTCAAATGTTTGTTTTGTTGTTTAACCTTGAATCGAAATGGTGATTTTGTTTTGAAAAGAGTCTTGGAATGCTCTAATCGTCATTTGTTTCCTATTGATTCACATCACGTTCAATTGCAAGATATCATTCTTCCAATCTTTCAAGGTAAGCAAGGTAAGGCATCTTTTGTGATTCAATCACATTGGAATCCTTTGAATTTCATTGACAAACCTGTTTGTACTGTTGACTTTAAAAAAATTCTATGCGAAGACTTGTTTAGTTGTTATACATTGATCGAAGTTGTCGAATTTGATATGAACAATGATTTGGACAATTTCCCTCATCTTTCGATATGTGTTAAAGTGCAAGGTAACGTGAACCTCGTTGGTGAATTTGTTTCAAATATGACTGCCGTTTGCAATTGACACAAGAAAACTTCAATTTATTCGGTTTCGCATGCCGTGAGATTTGTTTAACTTTATGTCAGAAAGCTTTACAGACACCGCTTTTTGTAAAATGGAGTTTTGAAAGTCTCGACTACTCACACATAGCAAAGTCTTAATTTCATTTGTTAAGCATGACTGTATTGTCAGATTCGTGGGAGCAATTTTGTCAAAGTTACTAACCAAGGTGCTAGTAAAGCTGTAAAATTTTTCTTGAGCAAGTGGCCCTATTTGAGGACAAATCGTCTTTAAGAGGGAGGGTATGATGCGATCCCAATCGCATCATGTTATGGCAGCACTCCTTGCCATCGAGATTGGCCTAAACACGAGGGCCCCAAGTGCAAGATGAAGCTCAATGAGCTCAATCTTAGTTTTCCCAACTTGAATTTAGCTCCTAAAGCTCCATTTATCTCGGTTCAACTCACATGAGCTTAAGTCAGCTCGTTTGAGCTCGATTTAATTTCTTTTCAGCTCATTAATTTTATTTGCTGGAATAAATTAGTTTAAAGTAATTAATTAATTAAGTGTTAAATGTGTTTTTTAAGATATTTAGTGTGTCTGAATAATTTTGGTATTAATTAGTTTAAGGCCATTTAATTTGTATTAATTCCTATAGCCATTCAATATGTCTCAGTCTAAGACAACTTAATTAGGTGCCATAATAAAATTTAATGTGCAGGTGTTTTTTTGTTGTTTGCTGCCGAATTTAATGTGTATTAAGGTAATTAATTTTGTTCATTTGATTTGTGCAGCATATGCATGGCTGGCATTAAAAAAAGGGATGGCTACCAAATTAAAACATATTCATGAAGGAGCTAAATTCATGAACAGCAAGTTACAATGAATGCAAGAATGCATGCATGTCTAGACACATGAAATTGTGCTGATCCTTTGAATCTCCTAGGTGACCATTCGACCAAGAGACATCTATTGGAGGTGTCCTTCAAGCCTTGGTCGAATTTAGACAAAGCCATTCACCTCCCTACAGCCCAAAGTCATCCAGCTGAATTTTTCTTCATCATTAAGCTGGCCATTGGCGTCCCAAGTGGCTGAATATGGACATGGCCATTAGCCTCCCTCAAGCATTCATCTTTCCTAGTTTATTGCTCAATCTAGAAGCTGACTTTTCATACCTTCAAGGCTGTTCATGTTCTCCTTTATTGCTGGTTCATTTGCCCATTCTAGAAGCTATCTTTTGGACTCCATTCAGCCGAATCTTGCTAGGATTTTTAATGGTTTTTATTCTAGAATTTTCCAACTTATTCTAGCTGAATTTTACTTAGTACTTAAGACTTATTTGTGACCATTTAGCTAGCTAGTGCCTAGTCTATAAATTTTTGTTTATTTTCATTGTAAAAGGAAATTTGAACCTTTGATTAATGTTTATACATTTTGTGAGTTTTTCAACTCTCTTATTTCATTTTAGACTCAAGTAGACTTATCTAGCTTGCTAGTGGCGTCTTCCTTGTTTCTTCGAACTTATCACTCAATCCCGAGTGTGGCATTCAACCATTTGATACCTTTGGTTCCTAACTCTCTATAGTTAGCAGATTAAGGTCCACCTTAAGTGACTTACAAGTTTTGGGTCAATACTCTCTATAGTATTGGTTCTCTCTTGTCCTTAAGTTCTACTATCTGTTCTATCCCACCTTCTGATTTGTTTATTTCAACACTTAGCCGAGCCTATTCTTAAACCAATTTTTGAAACCTTACTCCATATTTAGCCAACTTTCAAACTACATTTCAAAATCGATCGATACTTCTCTATTTTGCGATCGGGCACATCAACGAATCGACTCACATCACCGAGCTGGATCGCATCAAAATGGGTGGTTCATATACATCGGCAGAGGAACAAACGATGGATCAAAGTGTCAAGAATCAGATGGAAGTTCTTCTATGGTGGTGACACGAATCGTGTGGGTTTTTAAAGAACTTCTATTCCCTATTTTAAAATTTTGTCTCATTTTTCATTTCTATTTTTTTATTGATTTTAGTTTTGTTTAGTTTTTTTTCCATAGCAGGTGTAGATATCATGGAGTGACAGAACCAAAAAAATCTTGAAGAAATCAGATACTGGGCTTGATGTCGCGACATTGCAACCTAGTGTCGCGACATCCTAGGTAGAATACACCTCACAACATGGAAGGCCCAAGTTCTTTTGAATATTAGTAGACGTTCGGTTATCCATTATTGACACTTCTCCTTCATATTTTTATTTTTATTTTTATATTATATATTTCTTGTCATAGTATTTTTCTAGGTACTCTTTTCGTTTGCTTGGAGCACACAAATCTTGTGATTTTTACAACAACAATAATCTAACCTACTCAGGGAAGTTTTCTTGTTTACACTTTAATTATTTTTCGTTATGGGTAATGTATGTTCTAAAGTGTGGGGAAAGTACGTATGATTAATTTTTTTTGTGTTTACTTTGATTTAATTGATTATTTATTTTAAGAAAATTATTTTTTGTTGTTGCATGGTGCTTGGATTATATTAATACTATGAATAGTTGTTGAAATTAATAAAGTATGTAATAGTTCTTGTCAAGCATGAAAATTTTTATTGATATAAGATAAATTGATTATTTTTCTAGGAAAGTGATCAGTTACCTAGCTAAATTGCATAATAGATTAAAAGTGCCTAAGTAAGAATGTTTGATGATGCCATATGAGATATAAGTCTTATAGATAGTCATAGAGACATGAATGCTTGAATTGATTATTATTCATTCGGTTTAATTCGAAGCATGAAAGAAATTATGTATAGTTGGATGCTTAGGGATTACCCAATACATTGTTTGAATAGCCAGTTCTCAAATGACTATACCTTGATGCTATGAATCCCTAATCTCCGTATTTAAGCCCGACAAATTATTTTTTGATGAACCAATAAAATTAAAAACTTGAACTCTTCCCTATCCTTGGTCCTTTAATACATTACGGAATAGACATCAAGCCATAGATATTGAGGGTTTAGGTAGATACATCACTCTGGTTTAAACAAAAGAAAAAAAGGAAGAAATAATCTGATACAGTGAATATAGGTCGGAAAAAATTGTGCGATAAAGAAGATTCGAGAAAAAGTCGAAACTAAAAACGAGAAGAAAAGTACTGAATAGAAACAAAAGCACTGTTATTGAGAAAATAGTAAAAAGTCAAAGTGACAAAAACAAAGATTAACAAAAGTAAGAAAACTCAATGATCAATGCACCAAAACTCGTTATGTCAACCATAGTTGCTAGTATTATATTGTATCTTCCTATATGGAGAGATAAGGTAGGTGAGAGAGAGAAAAAAAGCAATGAGCTTGGATGGGACATTAAGAGGAAAGAGAGGAAACAATGTCATGTGCCTAACCATTTCTAGTGACTCCAAGATACTGATGTCCCAACATTGAAGACGGAAGCTACAAATGAGTTCTAGAGCAAATCCGCCTTCAATGTCGCGACATAGCCCTCCTATGTGATGACATACCCCCTACGCAGCCCAAAATTCCTGCACGTTTTAACTACGTTTTGGAGGGAAATTAGGTGTATTTATCCTAATCCAACTCTAAGGACATCAATGATAATTTAGGCACTTTAATATTCCAAGTTGAGCCTATATAAAGGCCATTGTAATCAGGTTAAACACATAATTTTTAGGGTTTTATTTTTAGGTTTTTTTTTCATTCTTAAGTTTTCACTTAGGTTATTTTATGTTATTGTAGTCGAAGATCCTATTTCGAAGTGAGACTTTCATGAGGGGAGATTGTTTTGAAACCATGCTTTCATAGATAAATCCATGAGCATATCTTTTCCTTATTCTCTTCTTTATATTTTCTTTCTTTAACATTGTTAGATGAATATTTGGGTAAAGATTAGAATCAACTTAGGCTTTCTAAATATTTTGCATGTTTTAATTGCTTTAACTTAATTAATTGATTGGATGATAGAGTAATTGATTGGATGATAGAGTTTCTTAGCCGATCAGCTGTTTAGGTGAGGAAGAACTTAAACCCTATGCTTAACAACACTAGGAAGTCATTTTATTATCAAACTTGTTTCTTGATTAACACTACTGATTTGTAACTTGAGTAGATTACTAAATATTTTTTATAATTAGCTTAATAATAATTTTCCCCACACTACAATCCCTTGGGTACGATACTCGGAATGCTCACCCAATGTTTCGTTGTAAAAACACTATATTACAACCTGACCTGTATACTTGCGGACACCGCCTTAAACCTATATATTTAGTTGTAGTATTCACACTCTGGACGTTGGTACGTCCGAAGGCGATCAATTTTACAGACCAAAACGCCCCTGCTTCATATTTATTTTCCATCCCAGAGTCGATGTCACTACACAATAGGACCTGTGTCGCAACATAGAAATCAATATGCTCCTTCTTGGGATGTCTTCAGGGGTAGTTGCAACACCCTTAGTCAGTGTCGCAACATCAAAAGCAATTTCATATTGTCTCCATTCTACACTCTATGTTGCGACATCAAACCTCCCTTGTTGCGACATAGCGTCCAATATTGGCCTAAAATCCCTTTTAATGGTCTCCTGCAGAGTCATGAGGTACGCTAGCTCTCCCTTAGGCCTCATTCGGCCCTTAAGGTCAATAAAAGACTCAATTCAAACATTTTATTAGATATAAGTAAAACTAAAGAAACTTAACTAGAATGTAACAAAAATGTTTGTATTCATGCTCCTTAAGTGCGAAAACTATCTTAATCTGCTACACTAAATTACGATAGATTAATGTTTCAATTTCCTGGTAAGTTTTATAACTCTACATGTTGAGATTTCTGAAGAATATGGATGTTATAAGGCGTAAAAACAATAGAGTGTGAGCGGTAGGCCCTGCATTGGGGTCGCATGTATTTGATATGTTGGTAAACTGCCCGTAAATGGAATTTTAATGGAAGTGCCATGATCTTTTAAGCAGTTGCTACTGTTGGTTTGGGTAGGATTATCAAAATAGGAACTACAAATTGATGTGAGGTATCTCACGAGTCTCTAAATTCAAATCCTACATGTCATGGAATTATGCGTATTTGTGTTTCTGAGATGCATCTACAAATATGTAAATGAAGTGAACAATGTACAACATGATATGATGTGCTGTGATATAAGATGTGTTATTGGAATGTGTGGAGTCATTGCCTAATACTTTCCTATTATACGGTTCCAGTGCCTGAAAATTCTGAGTTATGTAAAAAGGTGAGAAAGAGATCCATTTGTGTTGCCTCTTATAGGGCAAGTACATTGCTAACCGAATAGGCAAATCCTTGTGAAAATGGAGATTTATTGTATAGCTTCTAGTGAAATAGCTATAATGCTAACTGGACTAGTAGAACACAAAATAAATTTGTGGAAAATTCATGGCCATGGAACTTTTTGGAAAAATCAATACAATAATATCCATTTTTTGATACCTTCGTGGTGTATTTTGTGATGCCTTTGTGGCATATTTTGTGATGCCATTGAGGCAAAGTTGGGTTAACCACCTTTGTGGAAAAATCTGGGTAAGTTTTAAGACTTCTTCACTAGCTAACTCTATGTCAGAGAACTGGGTAAGTTTGAAAATATCCTTATTTGGATAGCCTTGTGGAGAAATTTGAATTTGTCAGAGGGGAATTTTTTAAGAGAGTTTTTTACAATGTTTCTGAAGAGTGAATCCTTCATAGTAGTTCGTTAGTACAAAGAACTTAAGGTATTCATAATTATGGGTGATCTAATTGTTCGCCAGATGTGAGTGTGTCTACGCTATATATGGAAGTTATTTAAATTATATGGTATTTGCCAAATCTGAGTATTTTCACGTGTTGTATAGAGGTTATCTGGAGTCTAAGTTGTCCGCCAAACTTGGAAGTTCCCGTGATATGTAACATCATTGTCTGGGATCCCTTAAGATGACTCAAAATGTGTCATCCATCAGAATAAGTTGTGGTCTTGGTTGATTTAAGATATGATCTAGCTGCTATCCTTATAGCTACCAAATTTAGTATGAGAATTCGCCATAAGTAGGAACCGTATGAAGTTCAGCTGAAAACTTAAGTTAGTATAAATATCTGCCAAGGATAATATCAGTGAGTATACCATCAATGGTGAAGTATTCAACATCTGTTTGTGTGAGAATTCGTCGAAGGTAGATTGTTTAAGAATATCCTTATTAGAAATGCATCAATTTTTGAAAAGGAAACGAGATCTGCATTGAGTGGTGAAATCTATAATCTACCTAGTGAGTGAGTTGTGTATTTTGTCACACCCCAAACCCGACCCAATCGTTAAGACCGACTGTGGAAAGCTACATTGGCTACCAGAATGACCCACAAAAACCTTCGTAATTTCAAACGTACTCTTTAAACCATTTGCACAGTTCGTTCAAAACTAGTAAAATCAAATGTTCAACTTTAATTTCAATCACATTTCAGATCCATTTGTCAACAAAAATGGCCAAAATAATCTTTCAGAATTTTCAAAAATATTTTAAAACTATTGGCTTTTCAATTCAAAATAAATAAAGTAAACTATTTATTTTATTTCAGAAAACCGTGCAAATTTTAGGAATCGAAATAATTAATATCTCAATTGTAGACATTCAATCATTTATTTAAAACTATTTCAAATTTTCAATCATACTTCTAACTCATTTGTATATTAACTTTTGAAATCAAATGCCTTTAGAATTCTCATTTGTAAACATTTATAATTTTGAAAACTAAGTCTAATTTTATTAAAACTCATATTTCATAAGTGCAGTAGGAAAATGTATTATTGATCGATTTAATTTTAAAAACTGAGTTTCATATGAAATCTTATCAAATAGTAACTTATGCAATTTTTAAAACTTAGTGTCGTGCAATCAAGTCATGCAAATCAGAATAAAATCCCCAAATTGAAGTCCCATGCCACAGTCCATACTCAAACTTATTACAAGCCTAAAATATCAAAATAAAATTTAATTACTTTAATGTAATAAGACTTCCGAGAAACTCCTCCAAATGCCATCATTGAATCCTAACCTCGGGGCTATCTATAAATCAAAAAACTAAAAGGGGTGAGCTATAAAACTCAGAGTGAGATTAACATAAACTCAATCACAAACATATAAACATACATGTTATACAATCACAATAATCATATCAGTTCCATATAACTCAATATCTCACACTTATACTATGCATGATCATGTCATGCACATTTCGTAAAACAATGCAAATTTTGTGAAAAAGGTCCTACCTATATCAGCTACAAACCCAAATCGAGTTCCTTAGAACTCGTCCATCCAATAACACACCAATTGTGAATAATGTCACAATAACGCAGATAAACTGCCACTAATCAATATTGTGGACAAACCACCAAAATCGCATATAAACTACCACATACTTCCACCTTTCACAGATCCCACCCGATGCATGTGATATGACTAAAATATCTTAAAATCACATAGGCATATTTAGCATGCAAATCACATATGTACACATGTACAAAAATTTCACATTTTATAAATCATGCAAAAATCACATATGACATAAGATCACATAACATGAGAATGAAATTTAAATACTTTTCAAATAATAATAATCATCAATTTCACACAACATGCTTTTCACAACATATACAGTTTAGAATCACTTACTTGACATAATCAATAACGATAGGTTTATCTCTCTTTAAGGATACATAAAGTGTAACGCCTCGAATTTTGGACCTAGAAGAAATGGTCTTCGAGTATCGGAGCAATTGGATTTTATTTGCGTGAGTAAATTTCACTAATTTCATGTTTAGTCTAGTGGCTAAGTGATTTGGGAAGAGTTGGGAGTGTTGGAGAAGTCCTGGGTTCAAACCAGAGCTCTAGCAAAAATTTTAGTTTTTCCTTAAAGGGGAGTTGGCGTTAGCTCGAAGGCGTTATAAATTTGTTTGGTTAAAATATGACACAAGGAAGTGAGTGGTCTAGTGGCAACTCCTCATTAAGGCTGTAAGGGAGCATGAGTTCAAGTATTGGCACTTACAATTCAGTTTGGTTTTCTTTTAAATAAACTTAGACTTTGGCCCATAGGCTTATATTTAGTTGTGCTTGTTTTGTTTCACAAGGAGCTAGTTGGTAAGGTGGCTATCGGTGTGGATTAAGTTATAGGGGAGCTTGAGTTCAAAACCCCTTGCATGTGAAATGTGACTATTTTGCTAATTTGGGATAGTTTTGGAGGATTGATGGAGGGATCCCACATCGGGAAGCTAGCATAAGAGTAGGCGAGAAGCTGGCTTTAAATAGAGTGACCTATGAAGAGAGTAAGAATACCTTGGTTGGCGTTTGGGCATAGGAGAGTTCAGAGCGCGGATTAACTCGAGATTCCTATCAGGTGTGTGTTTCGTACTACTCTAGCTGTAGAGCGGCAAATGCCGAAATACCGGTCACACGGTGATGGTAGCCACACGAGAGTACGAGCGCACGTGTGAGAGCTTCGATACGATAGTTGAGGCCACCATGAGTGTTCTTGTGGGTTTAGGTTGTTTGGGCCGAAAGGGGCCATGTGGGGCCAATGGGCCTGTGTGCCCAATCGGATAAGTTGTATGATTGTGTAGTAAATATTGGACTGGACTATGTGAATCTCATATCTGTGACTAGATTTGGGCTAAATGGGCCACACGAGCATGTGGGCCCATTTGGGCCGAGAATGAGCCCTAAGCCTATTCGTATCGTTATTTATGTTTAGAATACTTTGGTTTTAAAAATTATTGAAATACCCTTGGTTTACAAAATTACTGAAATACCCTTGGTTTACAAAATTACTAAAATACCCTCGACTTGTAAAATTACCGAAGTACCCCTGATTTGAAAAATTAACAAAGTACCCTTAAATTACAAAATTATTGAAATACCCTCAGTTTGGAGAACTATCGAAATAACCTTACAGGGTAAAATAATCGTTTTGCCCTTGTGGGTTGCCGACTAGCTTGGTCTTCCAATTTGACTGACTTGACTGTGGTCTATTGACTGGTATGTTTTTAATATGTGTGTAAATGACTGTTACTTTTCATGGTCATATTGCATACACGTGTGATGGTTAAGCATGACATTCACAACATATTGCATGGGGTTGGGATTCTGTTATGGAGGAAGTGTTGTTACTGGTGGCTTTGCCACATATATCGCTCTGCGCTTTTTTGCGTTATGTCATCGGCGCCTTTGCTGCAATATTGGTGTGTAGGGCTGGGTGGGTCGACTTTGTCCCCACATGGTGTGTAGGGTTGGTACGGGTGGTGTGTTGGGCTGGATTGGGGTGGGTTGCATGCTTGCATCACATTGATATTGTTTTGGGCTTAGGCCCACATTGATTTTATATAAGGCTAAGACTGCACTGTACTGATGTGGTATTGGGCTAAGGCCCACCTTGCTCTGTATTGGGCTAAAGCCCACATTGTTCTGTTCTGTTACTGATCTGGGCTAGGCCCAATTGATTTTGTTATGGGCTGTGACCCAAATGATATTGTAGTGGGGTTTGGCCCACGATGTCGTGTGAATTGACAAGATCACATCGATAAAAGGGCATTGGCCCTGACTGTTTCTATTTCTTTTTCTGTTTTTGTATACTAATTGTTACTTTAGTAAGGGGATTACACACTGAGTTTTCATAAACTTACCCTATTTATTAACTGTGCAGGTAATCCTCAGCATTAGGAAGATCGGTGTTACGAGGGACTCAGAGATGGCCACACAACTGCTAGTTTTCGATTTTCTTTTAAGTTACCTACTTATAAGTACTTATATTTTGATTTGGGTTGTAATAAGGCCTCTGTTAATTTCTAGTTTTAAAATTGGGATTGTCAGTTTATTACGTTTTTTATCTATTGAAAGAAGATCGCGGTTTTCCAAAACAATAACTATTTTCGAAACACTATGCTTCTACAACTTAATTTCTAGATATCACGTTTTCGTAAATCATTTGCTTTAAATGAAGCTTTCGGAACAACAAGGTTTTGAAGGTAATAACTTTTTTTAAAGGACTAACTTTTTAATTCACGATAGCTTGTGGCAATAAGTTTTGAATTTCAAGAAGGGTTTTAAGTGAAAACATGGTTTTCGAAAAATACTTCAATGTGACACGCTAGATTTGGGCCTAACTCCTAGGTTAGGTTTGGGGTGTTACATTTAGTGGTATCAGAGCAAAGTTGCAAAACTCGACTGTGGAATGGGTTTCCAAAATTTTGTATTACAATAGGTTGGTTTCAAATGTGTGAAGTGTTTTGAGGTAATTTTTTGAAAAGTGTGGTTTACCGAGTCTCCGGCGCCGAATCCGTAAGTTCTTTAGATATTAGACTATGCTTAAATTTAGATTTTGTATTTATTTAGTATATGTTCTGGCAATCAGATTTTTTTAAGTGAGCAATAGTACTGTGCTGGATTTAGAGGGTGAGCAAGGTCGCGAGGAGTTACACGTTTCCACGGAACATGAGATTGTTCAGAAGACGATGGTCGAGGTAAGTCTGCCAACTTTGAGTAGTGGTAACTCTGAGCTTGGGACTGAGGCATTGACCCAGTTGGTAAGGGAGGTGGTAAAGGAAGTGTTTGAGACCAAAGTTAAGCTAGATGCGTGGACTACTCGAAGAAGAGGGATCACAATCCTCTAAAGCATGAACCTCGTTCTGTGAAGCGAGTTAAAATGCATCCGAACTTTTTGACTTGCGATCATTGTAAAAGGCGTCATCTGAGTGAATGTCGGAGGAAGTCAGGAGCTTGTCGTAGATGTGGATCTAAGGAGCTTTAGGTTCGAGTTTACCGAGTCCCTTTTAAGTCAAGTGTGTTTTGTTTGGATATAGAAATTGTATGCATGTGTGATAAATATTGGTCTGCTTCTGTGGTTAAATGTTTTGGATGAGTGCAAGAGGTTTCAAGATTAAGTTAAAAGTGTATTAGTGTTTTGAAATCAGAGTGCACAACAGGAGCATAGTGGTGAAGTCTGTATGGTGCGACTAATCTGACAGTTGGAAATTTTCGGGATGAAATTTCTTTAAGGAGGGGTGAATTGTAACGCCCCGAATTTTAGGCCTAAGAGAAATGGGCTTCGAGTATTGAAGCAATTGAATTTTAGTTGTGCAAGAAAATTTCACTAATTGCATGTTTAGTCTAGTGCCTAAGTGATTTGGGAAGAGTTGGCAGTGTTGGAGAAGTCCTGGGTTCAAACCAGAGCTCTAGCAAAACTTTTAGTTTTTCCTTAAAGGGGAGTTGGCGTTAGCTGAAAGGCCTTATAAATTTGTTTTGTTAAATATGACACGAGAGTGAGTGGTCTAGTAGCAAGGCATCATTAAGGTTGCAAGTGAGCATGGGTTCAAGTCTTGGCGCTTGCAATTCATTTTGATTTTCATTTCAATGAACTTAGACTTTGGCCCATGGGCTTATATTTAGTAGTGCTTTTTTTGTTACACAAAGAGCTAGTTGGTAAGGTGGCTAGTGATGTAGATTAAGTTATAGGGGAGCTTGAGTTTGAAACCCCTTGCATGCGAAATGTAACTATTTTGCTAATTTGGGATGGTTTCGGAAGATTGATGGAGGGATCCCACATCGGGAAGCTAGCATGAGAGTAGGCGAGAAGCTGGCTTTAAATAGAGCAACGTATGAAAAGAGTAATCATACCTTGGTTGGCATTTGGGCATAGGAGTGTTCAGAGCGCGGATTAACTCGAGACTCCTATCAAGTGTGTGTTTCGCACTACTCTAGCTGTAGAGCGGCAAATGCCGAAATGCCGGTCACACGGCGATGGTAGCCACATGAGCATGCGAGCGCACGTGTGGGAGCTTCGACGCAATAGTTGAGGCCATCATGAGTGTTCTTGTGGGTTTAGGTTGTTTGGGCCACGATGGGCCGAAAGGGGCCATGTAGGGCCAATGGACCTATGGGCCCAATCGGATAAGTTGTATGATTGTGTAGTAACTATTGGACTGGACTATGTGAATCTTATATTTGTGGCTAGATTAGGGCTAAATGGGCCACACGAGCGAGTGGGCCCATTCGTATTGTTATCTCTATTTACAATACTTTGGTTTACAAAATTACTGAATTACCCTTGATTTACAAAATTACTAAAATACCCTCGACTTGTAAAATTACCAAAGCACCCTCGGTTTACAAAATTATCGAAATACCCTCGATTTACAACATTACCAAAGTACTCTTAAATTGCAAAATTATTGAAATACCCTCAGTTTGGAGAACTATCGAAATAACCTTACAGGGTAAAATGATCGTTTTGCCCTTGTGGGTAGCCGACTAGCTTGGTCTTCGAATTTGACTGACTTGACTGTGGTCTATTGACTGGTATGTTTTTAATATGTGTGTAAATGACTGTTACTTTTCATGGTCATATTGCATACATGTGTGATGGTTGAGCATGACATTCACAACATATTACATGGGGTTGGGATTCTGTTATGGAGGAAGTGTTGTTACTGGTGGCTTTGCCACATATACTGTTCTGGAAGCTTTGCGGCGTTATTATTACTGGCAACTTTGCTGCAATATTGGTGTGTAAGGCTGGGTGGGTCGACTTTGTCCCCACATGGTGTGTAGGGTTGGTACGGGTGGTGTGTTGGGCTGGATTGGGGTGGGTTGTATACTTGCATCACATTGATACTGCTTTGGGCTTAGGCCCACACGGATTTTATATAAGGCTAAGATTGCACTGTACTGATGTGGTATTAGGCTAAGGCCCACCTTGTTCTGTATTGGGCTAAAGCCCACATTGTTCTGTTCTGTTACTGATCTGGGCTAGGCCCAGCTATTAATGATGTTGAAAATGGGCTAGGCCCAATTGGTTCTATTATGGGCTGTGACCCAAATGATATTGTAGTTGGTTTTGGCCCACGAATGCTCTGAATTAGACAGTACCGTTACTGATAAAAGGGCATTGGCCATGACTGTTTCGATTTCTATTTCTGTTTCTAAATACTGACTGTTACTGTAGTAAGGGGATTACACACTAAGTTTTCATAAACTCAACCCGTTTATTAAATGTGCAAGTAATCCTCAGTATTAGGAGGATCGGTGTTGTGAGGGACTCAGAGATGGCCACACAACTGCTATTGTTTTCGATTTTCTTTTAAGTTACATACTTATAAGTACTTATATTTTGATTTGGGTTGTAATAAGGCCTTTTTAATTTTTGGCTTTGAAATTGGGATTGTCAGTTTATTACGTTTTCTATCCGTTGAAAGAAGATCGTGGTTTTCCAAAACAATAACTATTTTCGAAATACTATGCTTCCACAACTTAATTTTTAGATATTACGTTTTCGCAAATCATTTTGTTTAAATTAAGCTTATGCAACAACAATGTTTTGAAGGTAATAACTTTTTTTTAAAAGGAATAACCTTTTAAATCACGATAGCTTGTGGCAAGAAGTTTTGAAATTTCAAGAAGGGTTTTAAATGAAAACATGGTTTTTACATAAAGTATCCTTATCAAAAAAACATAATTTAAATAATGACGATTTTATCAGTATAAAACATAGATTTAATTTTGTTTAGTGTTAAAACTCACACCTGATCGTAGTAATTCAAATGTGAAAACTCCTTCTAATGCCCACTTCTGAATTTAATTAGATCTATCTTAGATCCAAACATAAAACGAATAACCCATCACTAAAACACCCTTGACAAATCTTTGATAAATGATTATGCTTTGGCTTCTATGACAATACTTACTCTTCATTAATCCAATATGATTTCACTTTTTGAATCATAGGAAATTACACGCTTGAAATCATCCTTCAAATAAGAAACACCAAGTAAAGAAGATGTCATTTAAATAATGACGATTTTATCAGTATAAAACATAGATTTAATTTTGTTTAGTGTTAAAACTCACACCTGATCGTAGTAATTCAAATGTGAAAACTCCTTCTAATGCCCACTTCTGAATTTAATTAGATCTATCTTAGATCCAAACATAAAACGAATAACCCATCACTAAAACACCCTTGACAAATCTTTGATAAATGATTATGCTTTGGCTTCTATGACAATACTTACTCTTCATTAATCCAATATGATTTCACTTTTTGAATCATAGGAAATTACACGCTTGAAATCATCCTTCAAATAAGAAACACCAAGTAAGGAAGATGTCATTTGGTCACTATATAGGGAGTAAGAAGTTCTTAATAAAGTAAGTATTCCAAATACTTACGATCTTATTAATCGGGAATTGATACGGAAGAGAAGATGACTGAGATTTGGGAGCAAACATATCTAAGATATCCAGTACTGAGAAGAATTAAAAGATAATAATAAATAATCTTAATATGATAAATAATAAAATCGCAAAAAAGAGAAAGGGAAAACACTATTATTTTACGGTTGTTTTCACTATGATGGATGACGACAGTCACGGTGGCGGACGGTAGTGATCACGGTGACAATTATGGTAAAGGACAACGAAAAAGAGAAATGGTTTTGATACTTGTGAAAAGGAGGAGAAAAGAGAAGAAAAAATAGAAGAAAAATGAGTATTAAAATTGTAACGAGAAATACTCGCAAGTGTACATATTCATTCAAGTAATAAGTAAGTAAATGAGTTATCGTCTCCATAGGAACTATATAAGCTTAATGAATTAACTGTAAAATTATAAATTCATAATTTGATATAAAAACTTAATAATTTGGATGGTAATGATTAAACTAAGCAAAATTAACTAGATGCAAAGACTGATCCCTATGCAATTCTAATCTAGATTAAGGGAAATATGCATTTTACTGATCATATTAGATTAAGGGGTTTTAGCATTTATGTAAGGCCACAGGGAAATTTACGTTTGCAACAGTTTAATTACATAAACCTAAAAACTATGTGGAACGGCGAAAATGTGCAAGTGTACACAATTGCAACAAGTAATAAAGTGAGAAGTAAATGTCAAGTTATTGTACCCATAGGGACTGTGAAAAGAATTATTTATGAATGCAATTAAAAACACTTTGGTGAAGAAAAATATTTTAATTTAAGGAGGTGATTAAAACTAAGATGATTACAAAAGATGATTTTAACCAAGATGGCATAATTATGTTAGATTAGTTACATTTCTTAACATAGAATTACTAAACTCATGTTCATGTTGTTGCGAATAAATTCACGAAAACTTGGTAATTTGCTAACTTATGAACATACTCGCCTACCAAAATCCATTGATCTCTTGACTATATCTCTATGTCAATTCAACTGATTAAACAAATTTTGATAAGCAAATGCGTTAATGCACATACATACTTATGAAATTAAAAATAATCTCTTATACATATCTCTATGCCAATTCAAACAATTAATTCAATCTCATAAGCACATAAAAGATTATGTGAGGTAACAATATATTCCTACCTTGAAACAATGTAATCACAATAATCTTGCAACTTATGCATGGCAAATGTATCGTTAGATACCGTTGCTAATTTAACCCTCAGCTACCTTAGATGATTAAACATGCACTGATTAAGTATTGTGTCAATTAATTACAATTTCAATTCGTTTAAATAATTAAATCATTAGTTACCTTACAATTGTAATGATAGAATAACTTAGTCATGGTTTTACTTAATCAAACATCTTAACAAGGCCTATAACAACACAAACACAATTTTAATAAATTAAGTGGATAAAATGAAATCAACCTATTAAATTTAACCCATATTAATTAAATTAAACATATTAACATCACAATTATTCATAGACAAGTTCATAACAACAGCAATAAAATTAAAAGGATATGGAATAAGAATCAAATCCTGTCCGAGGCTTGACTAAGTTGCTCCGATCCTTCTTCTCTTTTTGTTCTTGTTGAACCAAGACTTCCACGAACACTTGAATGCTGCTCCAAATGGTGGTTAAAGGACTCTTTTTCAAGAGGTGAAATCGGCAAAGGAATGGGGAAGAAAATGAAGAACAACAGAAGGGAAATGAAGAGAGAAAGTGAGAGAGAAGTGAAAGGATTAGAGGTTTTGAGATGTGTTTCAAATGAGAAAACAAAGGGGGTTTTTATATGTTGAATAGGCTGTTAAAAATATAAAAAATCAGCAGCCATAGAGTCCCCCCATGGCCAGTCACACATGTGGCATAATCTAAGGTTTCAAACTTGCTATTTTAAGTTAGGGGCAAATCTAGAAAGACATGAATAGTGAAGGGGTTTGAATGTAAATTCAAGGAGTCTTCAAGGGTTATTTTTCAAGCCAAATAATCAGCCAAAAGTATGATTGGGTCAGCATGTGGGACGGTTTTGGGCTGCCCAGTGCTCGGTTGGATTGATTTTCTTGGTTCAGCTCAACTGGGCCTCTTTTCGTAATTAATTAATAGTAATTTATTGAACCCAAAATAATTTGGATTAAAATTAAAATTAATTATATTATGAATTAATTTTCATAATTTGCACTGTCTTCAACTAAAAAAATAATTCGCCTCGATGCTTGAAAAATCGCTTCTCAATTTTGAGCTTCTAGTAGTGTCTGCCGAGCCAATTTTTTTCCTTTGTGCGAATCTGTCGAAAATGATCAAAATTAATAAAAAATTATTGTAAACTTATTTAAAATTAAACATGTTAATAATTTAAGTACATTTTAATTATTTTATAATTATTATATATTTTTCAACAAGAATTACTACGAATTTTCATGAATTTGAGTTAAAAAGGGCATGAAAAAGTGTGTATATTTTCATTCTTCCACACTCCCAAACTTAATTCATTGCTCATCCCGAGTAATGCACAAATTGAAAAGAATTTCTGAAAACACTGTTGAAAAATTCATTCAGAAAAACATTCTTCCTAAAATTATGAATTTAGTATACTTATACTCAAGAACAAGAAATTATATATTTATGCTACTTAAGTGTATATGTCATTAAAATTAATCTAAATTATTATTATGATAGAAAAATAGACTAAATGCTTTCTCAACAAAGACATGTTAAATCCCTTCCAATATGATGTTAATCCCTTATTTAAGATTAAGCTGCAATCATCAAGTTTAATTTATGCCTTCATATGTTGAGCATAGCAATTTCTCTCCACTAATGTAGGTAGCATAGAAACTTCAATCAATAGGTCTTTTAAATAGGTTGTAATGTGGCTAGGCTAGGGTAGGTAAAAGATAGACAAATTTATGCTTCAAACCCTAGACTCGGCTCCAACCGGACCTTCGGAATATTTACCTTCAATACACCAACTTATTTTGCTCTCAGATGATCTTTTGTACATCTATTTTCGTTCTACATATGCTCTTCTCTTTTTTTTACAAGCATTTTACTGTATGTACTACAATTTTTTGAGCATTTTCCACTTCTTTTAAACTCCCCTAAACTTATTTTCAAAGAATATTTTGAATAGTATTGAGTCTGGTGTTTAGGACAATTTAAAGATGTTTAAGAGAGAAGTGATGGCTAAATATTGCAAAGGTTCAAGTAAAATTAGGCCATATAGTCTCAAATTTGCGTTTCAAAGGATAAAAATTCATCAAGGTTGGCTTGAAAGGCTCAAACAGTCCAAAAAAAAGTTGCCTAAATCATTTTCAACATTCAATGCTTCTTAGGATTTTGCCTCGAGAAATTACTAAGTCAATTCTAGAGACTTAAACTTTCATGCATGCCTAACTTTCTTAATGAACTAAAAATTTTATGGTATAATTTGCATGCTTTATTAAGAATACATTTATGTCATAATTCAGCCAACATAACAATTAATGAACTAATAGAATTTTATTCATACTAAAGTTTAACATACTTAACAAAATTTCAAATTTTTGAACAATATATAACCAAATTGTAATGCCCCAAAATTTTAATTTTGGTATTGTGATTGTGTGATACAAAATATCTATCTGCTTTAGTGGTTATGTGTTCTGGGTGTGTTTGGGAGGTTCCAAGTTCAAGCCAAGACTTGGGCAAATTTTCTTTGTCAGTAGGCTTTTAAGTAAAAGTTTTCAAATAATTAACAGAACGAGTCTGATGGTCTGGTGGATAAGTGGAGTGTTGGTGTGAAGGAGGTCCTGTGCTTAAATCTTGGCGTGGGCATTATTTTACTCGTGTGTCCAGGAGAGTTTGAGATGGACTAAAAATCTGGGTTGTGGATTTAGTGGGGAGTTTGATCGAGAGAAATAAGGGATTAGGGTGGTTATCAAATATTTTTTTCATCTTTTTTTTCCTGTTGTTTTACTTTCCCCAAAATCCCTCCACCCTCTTGCTATTTTTCTCTTTATTGGTACCGAATTTCTGCTCTCTTTCACCCTTCATCTTCTTGATTTTTCTTTTCCAAACTTTGCCTCGTGTCGCTCCATGTTTGTCTGCGATCATTTGTTAAGTTTTAGATAAGTGATTTGTCTCCATTTGTTAACGTTTTTCTGAAGTGTTTTGTTTATGCCAATTAGGGAAGGATTCAAGGGCTCGTAATCACCAATCGAAGTCTTAGTTTGTGTGGGAATTATTGTTCACCGGTTGAAGGTAAGGTTTAGTCACTTATGGGTTAAAACTCGATACAAGTTCGATTTGGGATCACGTTATGTGAGATTAAATTAGTGTTATTTGTTCAGTTATAGGCTTTGGAGTGCTCAAGGACTGTTTTAGCATCAAACAAAACCAGGTGTGTACCCGAAATGCAGAAAACAGGATTCAGTGAAAAGTTGAAATTGCTTCCTGTTTGGACAACGGCAGTATGATAACTTTGAAAAATCACCATAAATTGTGTAAATCGAATTAAAGGAAGAAAAAAATATGGAATTAAATTTTATTGAGTCTAGTTTCTCATAGAAGAAATGGTGTAAGTAATGGAATTGTAAATCGTCAGATATAATAAGTTTTGTGAGACAAGTTCAGAATGAATTTGGGTTCCCCTGTTCTGAATTTGGAAAATCATCAAATATTGGAGAAAAATAATTAGGGGTTAAAATTTACATGTTTAAATTATTAATGAGTATATTTTCAATATAAATAGATGGTAACATCAACCAATTTTTTTAGTGAGAGATAATTAATTTTTAGCAAAGAAAGGTCGAAGGCATCGAATGACAAAAGCAGGGTAAGATTGAAGATTTTATCAGACTTATTGGTGAACCAAAATTCTTAAAATTTTATGGTAGAAATTTATTTGAGCCTAATTTAAAAGAAATCAAGCAGACCTTAATTTGGAATTCTATAGCTCAAGATATAAATAATTTAGTAATTATGACTCAAGTAGACAGCTTTGAAGGAACATATAAGTAAATAGTGAAAACATATATGAATATTTAGCTAGCACGGGTTACATTAAAAATAGACCACGTGGCCAAGGCCATTTGGGCCAAGTGGGCCACAAGAGCGTGTGGGCCCACACGAGCAGACCACATGGGCGTGTGAAACAATTAAAAATGAATTGATTGCTAAGGTTGCACGGGTCCCCAAGTCAACTATGAATCTACTGTAGGGTCGGTAAGCATCACTTAGACCACTAATTGTACGAACTGACTGTTTGATTTATATATGTGTTGAGCATAATGATAGTATACTTGTATACTGAACTGGTTATATGTACTGATGTCCTGAGATAGCATGTCATGACTTGTATGTTGCATTGCATGGGGTTGGGTTAATTATATTTGGAGGAAGTGTACTGAAAGGCTCTTAATCCTAACATACTGGTAGCTCAGCTGAAAATTACTGTTTTGTGCCACATTCGGTACTACCTGGAGTGTAGGGATGGGTGGGTTGATTTGATCCTCATATAGAGTGATGGTTGGACGGAGATGGTGTGTAGAGGCTGGTTGGGTAGGACTTTGTTACTGAATATTGCATGACTGCTACTGATATTGTGATGGGCTAAGGCCCTATTGCATATTTGATACTGTACTAGGACGGGCTAAGGCCCAAACCATTACTAAAAAAGGGCTTAGGCCCAAGACTGCTTTAACAGTGCACTGTGATTTGCTATTGTTTGTTTTCTATGGGATTATACATTGAGTTTTCATAAAATCACCCCTTTTGTTTAAATGTGCATAGGTAATCCCCAGATCTAGATAGATAGATGTGGCAGAGGACTCAACGGTGACCATGGTTTTGGACTTTCATGGTTTTTAACCCATATTTACGATAATTGGTTTTATTTCTATTCTACTATTACTGTGTAAGTTTTTGGGTTGTAATTGGACTTTCGGACTTTGGTTTTGGGTTTTTATTATCTTTACCTTATGGATTACAACTGCTAGTAGTAGGACACCTCAATTTTCAAAAGAAACAAATGTTTTTCCTAAACACACGATTGTGTAATCTGTTTTAGAAGCTGCCAAACGAATAATGTTTTGAAACTATCGATTAAATGAGCAACATAATTTTGGAACTAATAAGAAATTAAGATAAGGAATTCAATAGAAATGGTTTTAACGTGACGACACGGTTTTAAAATACCCTATCATGTGACATCACTAGATCCAGCCATAACGTCTAGGCCGAGTTTAGGGTGTTACACTAATCATAATTAAAAAAAAATATTCTTAGAGGAAATAATTTCAATTTTTTGGTCCCCCTAATTAAGATGAACAATGTCCTCATTGTTAAAAGTGAATAGATACTATACACCAGGTAAGATTCTGGAAAAGTGGAGGTGAGTCAATTTGACTACTTAAGTACCAAGCTCTCTCTAGATCCAATCCTATACATGTATATATCTATTGCCACATTTTGTACTTTACAACTTGTTCATTTTTATTTATGATTTCCACCTCTTTTTCTATTATACGATAAAAAATCCTAATAGAACCTAATCCTAAAACATTAAATAACCTAAGAACGAAAACAAAATAAAGTTAAGATCCCCATTTTTTATTTATTTGCAGATCGCTTAGAATTTGACTCATCTTTTGCCCAATCATCTTTGTTATTGCATGAATCGCTTCGGTCCCTCTTCGATAGTGGACTCCATTCAAATATGAAATCTAGAAACTCAAATACAAAATAAATGGGTCATTGTATATTTTTGTAAGAGCATTTCTCATTGAGTCATCCCGTATTTTTAAATGTCTCCAGTAAGCTTGTTGCTACCACTGCATATGTTGCATTATTTCCATCAATTTTGACAGCTCATCTTGAAGATCTGGATGAGAGGATTGAGTTCTAAACATTGAGGTTGTCATGTCAAGTTCGGTTGCTGGTTCCATTAGTTCTACCTTATCAGGGATTTTAGCTGACTCGATTGGTTTGACCTTTGTGGGATCTTCTTCTTCATCTTCTTTAGGATCCTTACTCTCTTCAACTCGTCGCTAGAGAACAGAATCTCCAGCTATTCGGTAGTGGTCCCAATCTGTGATTATGCCCTTGGCGATGACCTGTCTTCTTTACATTTGCAAGAATTTTAGCTTTCAAGCACAAAATTGTTATGGTAAAGGGAAAGTAAGCTGGGCCAGAACGTCTTGCAGCACAATTCCATATTTCTTTCAAAATTATTTTTCCCACATCAATGGTCTTTCCAATTAAAATCAAGTATAATAAGACAATTCACTTTAATGAAATTGTAGTCCCATGTGAAATAGTCATGAGGCTGAATCGAATGAAATAGAACCATACCTTTGCTAGTGGTGTCAAATTTTCTTTGTGACAAGTGTGAATTCCTTGATTTGACACAGTCTACTTAGAACCTGGAACTGTAAGTTCCTCGAGAATTTCTTGCATATTTTTAGTCTCAATATTTTTCATCAAGGAAGAATATTCATCATTTTTGAAATCAGGTGATTCAAAGAATTCATTAATAGCGCTTGAGGTTATTGGTACCTTGATTCCACAGATAGAAACTTTCATCAATTCAACTGAGGTCAAATTCACATAAAATTAACGAACTAATTCCTTATTTGCTCTTGGTCTTTTCTCACAAAACAACTCCCAATTGAGAGGTTTAGCAATTTGTCGATTGCGCGCCATGAAATCAATATAGTTGCTTTCTTTCAAAATAAAGCCTTTTTCTAGGTGCATTTGTTAATTTGGACAGAGGCATGAGTTCTTTTGCTAGGCATGATTAACCACCTTCATATAAAATTTAAGAACTCAATAAATAAAGTTAGAAGCAAAAATAATTTAAGTGAGGGATGGTTGGAAGGGTGATTGGTTGGTGGTGAAATAAGATGGAATTATGGTGCACAAGTGACAAGGAGTGCACGAAGTAGAGGCAAGGGCAGTAGCAGCACGCAAGGGAGTAGTGGTGTACTAGGCGCGGCTTCGTGCGATGAAGGCAACAACTGTAACAGCCCAATTTTTAGTGGTGTCGAAAATAGTGGTTTCGAGGCCACCAAATCCGATGAGCAAATTTGTAAATATTATTATTTAATATTTTTGAGTCAAATATGGTTTTAAAAAAGGGTTTTGATTTGATAAGTTATGTGATTTAAGCGATTTATTAAGCTCAAGTGGTGAGACTCTAAGGTCAAGTGGTTTTAGAAAATGAGGCATCAGGACCTCGTTTTTATAAACCAAGCCTTAAATATTTTTATATATTTACAGAGTTTCATTAAGGTGGTATTAAGGTTTCGTTAAAAAAATTTTAATATTTCAATAGTTAATTAAGTAAAAAGCACTAAATTGTAAAAGTTGAAAAAGTCAATCGCTATTAGTTTAAAGGTGTTAATTGCATAAAGAATTATAATTGAAAGGCCTTATTGAGTAAATTAGCCATCCTAAAGATAGTGGGGCGGTTGGGTGCTTAGTTTCTTTTAATTATAATGTTTTATATGTTATTTACTTAATAAAATAAAATAAAAGGTTAATAAAATAAAGAAAACAAATGTTTTGTTCCCCATTTTGTTTTGCACCATCGAAGGTTGCCATGGGAAAAGAATGGGAGAAGCTTTAAGCTTTGACCTTGCTTTGGATGGTGCATGTAAGTCCGTTTTAGCCCCGTTTATTTTAATTTTTATGTTTTTGAGATCGTTACAACTAGGTCCAGCTAGCCCGTACCTTCAATTTTGAAAATGTTAAAGATTTTAAATGTTTCCATTGATGAATTTTGTGATTTTTTATGTTAAATGGTGAATTTGGAATGTTGATTGATAATTAAAAGTATCTTGTTAAGTGATTTTTGATGAATTTATCGATTAGGGACTAATTTGTTAAAGTAATAAAAGTTCAAGGATTTGATGTGAAATTGTTGCAAATATGGGTTGATATGGGTTCCATGAATAATTAGCTAGGCTCAATTTTGGGTAAAAATGGTTAATTTGCATGTTTTAGGCTCAGGGACTAAATGGAATAAAAGTAAAACTTTAGGGGAAATTTTGTAAAAATGACAAAATGACTAAATTGTATAAAAATTTGTTTTACTATCTAAATTAATAGATTGAAAAAAATTATTAATTTAAATCAGGATCGGATGGAAAATCGAGGAGAATGAAAAATTATCAAAATGCCCTTGTACTTTAACATTTCTGCAATTTAGCCAGGTAAGCTCATAGTAGTGCAATAC